>NW_027611811.1:0-43022 GCF_964261635.1 Lissotriton helveticus
AAGCCATATTTGGTCGGTGTTTGTTGCATGAACCGTGTAACTGTCTGTGCCTACACATTAGTGAATGATCTGGCGTCTCAGTGCATTCCTCTCCATTCAGATAAAGTTCTTGATCATCTTTGAAAATCTGTATGTGTATGGAAGCGACCAGACTTGATGAAGAAAACCACTACCTAAAGGTTAATAACGACCTATTGGTATATATTTCATACAATTTGAAAACTTATATAAAGCAAAAGGCAGCGTTATTAAACCGTGGATAAGGCACGTTGCCAAAGCAGTCAACCTTTTGGATTTATACTGGAAATGTTAAAGGAAGAATTACGGAGTAGGGCCTGTAAATCTTTAATAGACAACGAGTAAAATTACTCCAACCATCGTATTCCTCTAACTCCGGGATAGTAGGGGTGTTTAATTTTTTAGAAGTAGCCAATCCAAAGCATTTGGTCTGGGAAATTGTTTCATTCACAAACAACATATGTTTTGGGATGAGACATGCACGGTGGAAAGCCTCAGTGCCTTGTACCTGCCAGGTTCGTGAACCCCAAACTGATGTAGATCCTGGATATTTTTACTCTGTATTACGTTAGCATGGTCTCATTACTGGTTTAAACGCCATTTTTCCTTTTTTGTAACTTCTGCACACGACACTTAGTTGTTGCTTTAGCTTTCAGCCTACCTGCGTCAAGATCTATGCCTGCTTCAAGCAGGCGCAGGGTTTTGATGTAGCTTTGTCCTATCTGATTGTAAATGCGGCACACCGTGGGTGGCAGAGCAGCGGTGCACGTTAACTGGTGCATCCCTGGGGATGTGCTAGTTAATATAAATCTGTCCCTTTACATTTAATTATGTGCAGGGGACACAGAGTAGGTGAGGTTTATCCAAGGTTAAGAAGAGATGAGTCCTGTTCAGTGAAAAATTGGAGATAGGCTTCAGTATATTATATACTTAAGTAGTGTGTTAAGTTTTTGATGACTGTTATTAATTTACTGTTGGGTAATAGTGGTTAATAACATTTTTTATTATATTTTACCACAGATTCAACTGCACATTATTTCAAGATTTTAGGATGCCTAGCAAAGAAAGAGTAAGAAAGGCTGGAAAACGTCAAAGACAGCAGGAGCATGGAATATTGCAGCAGTCCTCTAACAAAAAGATTTGTCAAGTCACCAAGAAAGCACCGGGTAAGAGTCGAAAAACAGTCATAAGAAATATGTGTACTAAAAAAAATATTACTACAGAAAATGTTTCACTCCAGAAAAGGAGACCGAATTCAAATGGTAAGGAAAGGCCAATGAGAAATGTTACTGCTAGAGTAAGAGATAACTCTATGCATGAAAGTAGAAGGAAACAACAGTTTAGGGATATTCGTAAACGAATGTTCCGCAACAGGATAATTGGGAATTTGTTAAAAAATATTAAGAAAGGTCAGCAGAAAGTGGTTTTTTATAAGAGAAAAAAAATAGTTGAGAAAGTTATTGATCAGGCATTTGAATTTAAACGTAAGTTATTTATTTTGACAATCAATAGAATTAGGAAGCTAAACAAGGTAATTTATGATTTCAAAAGAAATAGTAGATGGAAGAGAATAGTTAATCGTAGTAATTTTTGTGAAGTTTTTTCTGGAGAATGGATGCATAGTTCAAGCTCTGAGGCATTTTTTAATGAGGAGAGTTATTTCCAGGATAATGATTTGGTGCATGCAGTTGACACCAGTGGTCGAGCTTATGAAGTGAAAGATGGTTGTCCAGTTGAAAAAGAAAAACTTGTGAGAACAGAGATAGAAGAGGTGTTAGGTAATGAGGTTTTAGGGAGACGTCCTAAGGGTCCTGTGTACACCTGGAAGTGTAGTAGTATTTGCAGTGTACGACAGGATTCCATCAATTTGCTTTGTGATTTTATACGGTCATTTAGTAAGAAAAGTTTGAAGCAGAAAATGAAGTTGTTGCAAGAATTAGATCCTTGCAGAGTGAGAGAAGTGATAGGTTTGCATGGTCATTCACTGGCTTGTCTTTCCAGGAGAGTATGCCAGAGTGTTTTTCATCATTTCAGGATGCTAGCAGTGCATCATAATAAAGTGAGGAAATTAGTTAGAATGTTGTATTATGCTAAGAGTCCAGCAATTATGCTAAAACAATTATGCGCTGCTCTTTTGCATGGTTCTGAAATAGATGTGAAAAATATATGTGAAGAAATTGAGTTTTGTTACTTTGGAAGTAAAGAGGAGAATGTTGAAATTGACCAAGAAGAAGAGAGTCATGTGGAAGATAGTGTACAGGTTTCCAGTACAGATAATTTCCAGAGGGAAATTGCGACGTTTGAGGTGAAATCAAGTGAGAGGCCAAATTTCACTTGTGTGTGTTGTCGACGCACTTATTATAAGAATCAGACTAAGTTAGTGGATTTATATGGAAAAAGTGAAAGGGAAAATAATAGTGAATGGAAGGATTTTACAACATACTTGATGGTAGAAAATTGTTTTGATTTGGGATTGGATCAACGTGTGTGTACTTATTGTTGTAACAAATTAAATCAAAACCAGATGCCTGCTAGAGCAGTTCATAATAATCTGGAATTGGTTGAAATTCCTTCTGAATTGAAGGATTTAAATACTTATGAATCTATTTTGATTCAAAGTATCCATCCCTTTCAGGCTATTGTAAGAATGGAGCCAAAGACAGGGAAATTGCCTCCATCAGATTTACAGAGAGGATTAAAGGGAAGAGTTGTTTATTTGCCTCTAGATTTGAAGAAAAACATTAACACAATTGGAGTCGAAAAAGTGGAAGAGGAACCTCTGGTTATCTTAGTTAATGGGGTTCCGACAAAGAATAAGAAAATATGGCAAGATTTAGTAGATGTTAGGAAAGTCAAAAGGGCAACATTGTATTTGAAAAAATACAATAAATACTATAAAAATGTATATGTTGCAGAAGAGGAAGTAAGTGAGGAAGAGGATAGCGATTTGTGTGCTGGTCAAATTGAGAAAGTAGAACCCTGTACTAGTGAAGAAATATATGAACATTATAGTGTTCATCCTTTGCATTCCAAGGAAGTCATGGGGAATGCTATTGAGTTGTTTCAAATGAAACAAGCGAAAGGGAGTCCCATTAGTGTTTGGGAGGAAAGTTTGGAAGCTCGGTGTTTCCCACAGCTTTTTCCAACAGGTCAGGGAGGAAGATATGATGAGCGACCTCATCAAATTCCTGCTTCTGAATACCGGACTTTGCGATTGTATGCAGGAGATCCTAGGTTTCGACAATGCATTCCTTATTTGTTTCATCTCCTGTTTGAAAGCGATCTGTCTGGACTGTCATATGCAGTGAACCACATCTTGAAAAGTGGTATACACATGCAAAACATCTCGGCAAGTGACTTTATGGATAAAGTCAATGTCCAAGACAGCATTTTGGATTCTCACCTGATTAATCTCATGGCGTGTCAGCGTGGTACTAATGAGTACTGGTACCGTCGTCATGGTGATTTAAAATGTATGCTGAGGAACTTAGGAACTCCCACATGGTTCCTCACTTTGAGCTGTGCTGAGTATGGCTGGGAAGACTTACTTGAATTTCTACGAGAGGCAAATGCTAACGTAGAAAACATCGAATTCAAGACACCCGGAGAACTGTGCTCTTTGGATCCAGTCAATGTATGTAGGTACTTCAATCATAGATTTGAAGGTATGATGTCTTTCATCATGAATAAGAAGAATCCACCTCTTGGAGAGGTGTTGGATTTCTTCTGGAGGAAGGAGTACCAAGCAAGAGGTGCTCCTCATATACATATGTTGCTGTGGATCAAGGATGCACCTAAATTTGGAACGGATGCAGACGACTCAGTGATGAGTTTCATAGAACAGTATTCTACGTGTGCTGTTCCAAACGCAAAGGAGAAAAAAAGCCTAAGAGAAAAAGTTCTACGTTTCCAAAGCCATCGATGTGGAAAGTACTGTCGTCGTAAATTCCGGAACAAAGACAAGTTCTACACCAAATGTCGTTTCGGCTTTCCACGATCGGTGATTTCTAAAGGAAGAGTGAACAGTTTGATGTCTTCGCTGCGACATAATGTCATGAAGAAATCACCTAAAAACACATACAATTTGAAGAGGAACGAAGAGTCTAAGTACATCAACGACTACAACCCGGTGATTTTGTCCATGTGGAATGCTAACATGGATATACAGTTTGTGGCTGATAACTGTATGGCTGTGGCTCGGTATGTGACGTCTTACATCACCAAAAAAGAGAAGACAGAATTGAAGGATATGTGGGAGGACATTTCCCATGAAAAGAGCCTCAGCAAGAAGTTGTACAGTTTCAGTCTGAAGATGTTGTCGCATCGAGAAATCGGAGCGTACGAATGTTCTGACCGGTTGTCTTCAGCAAGTCTCTATGCCAAGTCCAGGAGTATCGTTTGGGCGAGTCTTGGTCTTGCTGCAACGCGTAATCGAGTTCTCAAACCTGTGCGGGAAATTGAGTATTTGGCGGAAAAGGAGCCAAACAGTACCGACATTTTGAAGACAAACATGTTGGATACATATTATCCAAATCGAAGCAGTCACCTAGAGAATGTTTGTCTGTATGAGGTTCTGCAAAATTACATGTTCAAGAGGAACATCAAAGAAGATACTGAGAAAGGAGTGTATGCTGTAATAGGAAGTGAGGGATGTCTGGTGAAGCAAAGAAAATGCCACTTGATAAACCATCGAAAATTGAGTGGCGAATCTCCTGAAAAAAAGGAGTTTTTCTATTTAGCACTTTTGCAACTTTTCAAGCCTTGGCGTGCAGAAGAGGAACTGCTTGGAGATTTCCTCTGTTATGAAGACTCTTTCAATGCCGCCAAGGAGACCATAGAATGTCCTGCTTTTCCCAAATATGTAGAAATGTTGAATGCGGAAATTGAGCAGGAAGCAACAATTGCAGCCGAGATTGCCAGAGACAGTTCTCAGGACAGTCAGAGTTCTGCTTCATTGAGTCAGGATCCACTAGGAGGACCTCTTATTGAAAATGAAGCTGCCACTGCTATGAATGAGGTGGAAAGAGCCATGGCACATGCTCAAGAGGATGCGGTTAACTTAGAAGAGTTGGAAAGGCAACTCAACGTTGAGCAGAGGAAAATATATGACGAAGTTACCATGCAAATTGATCATGGATTAAGTCATGATAAGAAAGAGTGCTCATGTACGTCGTTGAAGCCTGTCCGACTGTACGTGAGTGGAGAAGCGGGAACTGGAAAAAGTTTCCTCATTAAAGCAATTTCATGCTATTTGCAGGAAAGGACAGAGTCATCGCTGTCTTGTGTTGTCACTGCTCCAACTGGACTGGCAGCACATAATATTAAAGGGATTACTTTACATCGTTTACTGATGCTGCCAGTGGAGCATGACAACAAATTAGAATATCACAAGCTATCTGGAGATGCTTGTTTTGAAGTTTCAAGAATCTTGAGGAAAATGAAACTTCTTATCATTGACGAAGTAAGCATGGTTTCCAATGTCATGCTTGCCTTTGTGCATTTGAGGATGCAAGAAGTTCTCAAAACAGAGTATGATGTGTTATTTGGTGGCAAACACATCATTGTTTTCGGAGATCTTCTGCAGCTGACACCAGTGAAAGGGCAACCTGTGTTCAAAATGCTCACGCATGAAGATACCAGGAAGTGCCTAGGCAGCATTGGCAACGTCAATATATGGTTAAACTTCAATTATGCTGAACTGCATGAAAATATGCGTCAGGCAAAGGATGAAGTTTACAAGACTATTCTACAAGATGTTAGAATTGGAAAAGTGACCGAGCATGGAAAAGAAGCTTTACATGCACGATTACTGTCAAATTTATATCCAGAACAAGATGTTGTGCCTGAGAATATTTTTCAGAAAATTACTGATAAGAAATCTGGAATATGTTTGATGCCAACTCTTGCAGAATGTGCCAAATTTAACAACAAAATGTTGCATTTAGAAAAGCAAGAGATTGTGAAAGTGGAAGCTATTGATAGAGTAGAGCATATGGGATCAACAATTATTTTGTCTGAGAATCTGAAATCAAAATTGGATTCATTAGAGAAGACTATATCTAAAACTGCAGGTTTTGAAAAGACTCTGAATGTGTGCTTGAACTGCCGTATAATTTTAAGAAGGAATTTACATGTTGAAAGAGGTCTGGTAAATGGATCAATGGGTAATGTTGTTGATTTTGTGAAATACAGAAATAGAGATGGAATTGAATTTTTAAAAATTAAATTTGATGGCATTGAGGAAGTACAGCTAATTGCTCGTTGTTCTGCTAGATTTTTGCTTGTAAAAGACTTATATGTTCGCCGTAAGCAGTTCCCTGTTTGCTTGGCATATGCGGTGACAATTCATAAATCGCAAGGTTTAAGTGTAGACACTGCATTGGTGAATATTGGCAGTTCTGTGTTCAAGGAGGGTATGGCATATGTGGCATTGTCACGAGTTAGAACTTTATCGGGATTGTACTTGATTGAGTGTGATGTCAGAAACATTTGTGCAGATCTAGATTGTGTTAAGGAATACAATAGGTTAAGAAGAGAGTATGCGCCACATTTGCCTCAGTTTCCTTTGTTTGAGAAACGTCTGGTAGGCCGGAAACGAAGAAATGAGAACAATACTGGGGAGGTTGTAGCAAAAAGACAAAAAGTGAATGAACCTAAAATTACAAGCAGAAACAAAGAGGATTCTGTTGAAGATGTTGTTGGTTTTCAGTTTGAAAACAGTTCTGGTGTCAACTGCTATGCTAATGTAGTAATGAATGTTTTGTTTTCTCTAAAAAATGTAAAAGAAGAGATTGTGGTCAATTCTGATCAAAGATTTTGCAGTTTGTTGAATTCTGTGTTAGAGAAATGTAGCACAGATAGAACAAAAATAGAAAGTGTGTCTGAAATTCGAAACCTGTTAGACAGATGTTCAGGGCAAACACAATTCTCTCAAAATATTCAGCAAGATTGTCAGGAGTTTTTAATGTATATGCTTGATGTATTACATGCTGAAGGTGTAGATGTAGATCAGCTGTTTGGGCTTTCTTATCAATGGCAGCATGACTGCGAGAACTGTATGGTATCAAGTACTACTAGTGTAGACTCAGAAAGATTTATATATTTAACTTTGCCAGACAGTAAATCAGTCTCCTTTAATAAGCTAGTAAAAGCTGCTAATCACAGCATGGAGTGTAGCCAATGTAAATCTGAAATGATGTCCACATTATTTATACGAAAATATGGCCAGTACGTCATTTTAATGTTCCAACGATGTAGGCCTGATGGAACAAAATTGACAACTTTAATAAAAAATTTTGTAGCTTCGCAGTTGTCAATATCAGGAAGGACTTTTGTAACTACAGCAATTATATATCATGACGGCCCTTCAATATCATCAGGACATTACACAGCTTATTTAAAGTCTAGAAATGGCTGGTCATTCTGCAATGATTCTGTTTTAATTTTCAAAAAAAAATTGCCGTATGACCTTAAAAACTCTTACCTGGTGTTTTTAAAACCAAAATTTTAGGAAAATAATCTCGGGATATGATCTGTGGAATTTCAAGAAGTTCTAATGGCTCCTACACAATTTGGCCTTGAGGATAAGTGTAGTTCAGAGACATAACTTCTAATCAAAGGATTGGACATCATGGAGATGTATGTGCACTTTAAATGAGTTCAGAAAAATTGTTTCTTTTCATAAGCTAATTGAAGCAGCCAATCAAAACATGGAGTAGAGGGAATGTAAGTCTGCAATGCTGTCTACTGTTTTACATTGCTTTGTGATTAAAAGTGATGTAGAGAATTAAATAATTGTAGTACTCATAGAGGTAGTGTAAGTCTGCTTCATATTAAGCAGTATCAGTGTCATAGGAAATGTAGAACATGACTGACCAAGAAGGGGAAGATATTACTATTCCAGGATTGTGAAAATGATCTTCAACATTTTAATTCTGAAAGTTGCGGAAATGCCAAATGATGGGATTGGCTTACAAGAAATCCAAGAGTTATAAATATCTCTGACTAGATTTGGCCTTGTGGAAAATAGTGGTAGAGAGCAAGAAGTCATTTATTGCATGTAACGTGTTTTTAAAAACGATGGAGGTTTTCTTTCAGAAAGTGGCGGGCTGAAAGTAATAACAGCACAAAAGAGTGTAAGCTGTTCATAGGACATCCTTGGACGTCATGGAAAGTAAGTTAACTTTAAGGAGTTCTGAATTTTATTTTCTGATGTTGTATGGGTTTTTTAAACACAATCATTTTGATTGTGTTTTTTTTTCCCCGCTGTTACATGATGAATACCTTCAAGTCACTGTTTTTAGTGAATTTTGATACATTCTGAGAACAGCAAAAATAAACCATTTAACATGTATAATTAATTCTGTACTGTTTGCATTTATGATGTATATGTAGAACTGTGTAGGAGGCATGGAGAAGGTGAGTTTTCTGTAAGTGTTAAATTTATTGTATGCAGTGCTGCACTTCTACGTAATCTTTCATATGCTGGACTACATCTGCACAATGAGATACCTAAGCAAAGGAAACACAAGTGATGTGATTGTGAAATGAGCAAAATAAATTGCACATATTTCAATTACATCACTTGAGTTTCCTATCATTACGAATCACATTGTGAAGATCAAGTTTAGGTCTGTCCAGGGAAACATAGGAGGTTTCTACTTTGTTGAAGAGTGCAGTGGACATGACTCACTTCATTAGTAGACTTTCACAGATATTATCTCCTCTGTTCACTTCAACAAGTGTAAATCTCATCTTGAACTCTGAGTAGGCCTCACCTCAAACAAATCTTTGGATAGGAGACATGTTATTGGCATACTGAAGCGACACTTTTCTGAAACAAGAGCAATGCAAAAGATGCACCATGTTTTAAGATAGTCCTCACTTCATCTGCATCAAGATACTGTTAGTTTAAAATGTATATCTTTAGCATTGTGTAGAGGACCTGGAGAAGCAGAAGCTTCTGTCAGTGTCAAAGTTGTTGAAAAACTATTTGTCCTTCAATATTTTCCCTTGTCTTTTGTAATTTTTAAATACATATTTTAATTTTTTTTTAAATGTTGGTTCTCTCTTTCACAGATTGAAAGTATAGAAATAAAATGTGATTAATTTAACAGCAATTACAAGGTAAATAGTTGTACTCTTTTCGTTACATTTCTATCACATTCACCTACTATTAGATCCACTGCTTCACTTCTTTAATCCTCAGTTTCCTGCCTTTGCTACTTTCCTCATTCCTTTCTCTATTACCTATTTACTCAACTCCTTCCACTCTTTTTCTCAGTCCCTCTGTTCTCATAGTTCCTCAGTCTTGTTCACTCACTCCATCTCTATTACTCTTAGTGTCTGTGAATTACTTTCCCAACTTTTTTTTTTGGGGGACCGCTTCCTGGGAAGTTGCCCGGTTCGCAAACCAGCAGCGTTATGGCAGTCCACCATTTTGTGTTTCGTTCGAATCAAGATACAAGATGGAGGGCAAATAATGTTCAGAATAGGTAGAAGGGGGCACGGTAGATGTATCTTGACCCCCTTGGTTTTCTGAGGGTGGCTCAGGAGGACCATAGTTCTTCACTCTTGTTCACTCTCTCTGTTTCTATTAATGTCACTGTTTATGACTGATCAAAAAAATGTTTTTTAAAAAAGAACAGTAACTATAAGGGAAGGAAATAGACAGTTATGTTAAAAGAAAGACAGCTAAAGGGAGTAAACTAACGATACTGTTACCTACAATCCACTGCTGTTGATGTTACTGACCATGTCATGAATGATGTAATATGTGAAATCATCAACAGTGGATTGTAGGTAACAGTATCCTTATTTTACTCCCTAGAGCTGTCTTTCTTTTAACATAACTGTGTATTTCCTTCCCTTATAGTTACTGTTCTTTTTTAAAAAATATTTTTTTGGTTAGCTTCCGGTACGCGTACCGGGTAGCGCTCCGGGAGCGAACTAAGAGAAATACAGGTTGGCAGAGTTCCAAATTTTCTACCAATTTTTTTATAATGGGGAGTTAGTTCTGAAAAGAACTTTTTTTTTTATGTTTTTGTTGTTTTATATTTTTTTTAGTATTTTTTGAACATTTTTTTACTTTTTTTGTATTTTCTGAACGTTTTTAAAATTTTTTTGGTTTTTTTGGGGGGGGGGGAAACAAAAACGATCCATTATAAAGGGCTCAACAGGAGCAAAAAAAAAAAATGAATTTATTTTTTGGTGCGTTTTGTGCAAACATTAATATGATTTTGAATTGCTCGCAAAATCAAAGTGATGCTACTTTCTCTGTAGCAGATGAAAGCGCCACATTCCACGCACACTTGTTTTACGTGACCAAACAACATTTGGATGTTTGCAATCACCTCCCTCGCCTCTGGTCCCGACACCTCTGGAACCACTGATCTTCTTGCCATTTGGAGGGGATGTTGTTGTTGGTCACGTAGCTGGGCAGCACTATAGTTATTTGGGTGCCACCTACTCATATGCCGATGCATAGTATGATTCCCATAACTATATTTTTTATCGGTGCCCCTTGACAATCTGTCACCGCATATGCGGCAAAACACGTAACGAGCATTCACTTTCTTTTGCCCCTCAGGAATTCTGTAGAATTGCCAGATATAATTCTCCTTTCTGTTGTACCTCCTGGGCTCCTCTGGCAAAAACTCATGCTCTTCCTCCTCTTCCTCCTCTTCCTGTTCTTCCTCTTCTTGCAGAATTACTTCTGCAGGTGGTCCTCTCTTTCTTGGATTTGGTGGAGGTGGTGGGCTAGCACCAGCTGAAGCTACTAATGAAGCCATCACAAAGTCTCAATAAAGGGTCTTTCTCTCACCAAGATGAAAGTCAGAGTGATGAAAGAAGGAGGGGTTTTCATCATTTGGGAAAAACAAAAGTTCTAAACCAATGAAAAGTGTCCATTTTAGATCACATGACCTTGTATTACATCATTAGGAAACCAAAAGTGAAATGAACCAATGAAAAGTGTTATTATCGAGTCACATGACCTGCTATGTTTACATTACGCGGTCGGCGCCGCGCCGCGGATCGCTTTCGGTTCGCGTACCGCTGCGCTTCCGGGTACGCGAACGTAGCACGTAATATGACGTATTACGCGAGAACGCGAAACGTCATGCTGACGCGAAGCGTCGCGATGTTGTTTTGTAACGCGAGAGGTGCGCAAAAGGAACGTTTACCAGTTCGCGTACCGGGTCGCGCCTCCGGAATGAGCTAACGGGAAGCTAACCGGTACGCGTACTGGGAGCGAAACAAAAAAAAATAAAAAAAAAATTGTATAAAAAACATGTAAAAAATATTTTTCTTTTTAAAGAATAATACATTGTAAAGGTTTTGATATTAGCTATTAAAAAACCAATGAAATTCACTGAAAAAACCATAGGTTATAGACCATATATAGTTAGGAATTAGCATTTACAAAACCTTAAAAATTCACTGAAAAAACCATAGGTTATAGACCATATATAGTTAGGGATTAGCATTTAAAAAACCTTATTTTACTCACACAAAACCATTGAAATTCCATATATAGTTAGTTGCACTAACTATATATCGCGCACCCGCAATCCACTGCTGATCATGTCACATATTACATCATTCATGACATGGTCAGTGACATCACTGATGACATCACTGATGACATCTCAAATGACATCACTGATGACATCACTGATGACATCTCAAATGACATCACTGATGACATCATCTAGTGTCTGTGTGTTTTTGTAAAGTTTAAATATGTTTTACATATTGAAGAATGAGTGGATGTATGGAAGACTGAGTGTGTGTGTGGCTGGCCGGGAGGTGTGTGACTCTGTGCATATCAATGTGTACTTGTATCAGTGATTGTATAAGAGAGTAAGTATGTGTTAGTATATGTGTGAAAAAGTATGGTGTTCTGTGTTTAACTGTATAGATGAGGAAATCGAAGTGTGATTGATTCTTCACAGGACTGACTAGGTGTATGACTGCATATGATAGTGTTGTAATAATGAGTGATTGTATGTATGAGTGATTGTATGGGTGAATGAGTGAATGTGTGTGTAGACGTAGGAATCAGTGAGTGCGTATGTAGTAACTGGTATTGGTGTGTCATGATGTCATCAGTGATGTCATTTGAGATGTCATCAGTGATGTCATTTGAGATGTCATCAGTGATGTCATCAGTGATGTCACTGAAGTATGGTGTTCTGTGTTTAACTGTATAGATGAGGAAATGGAAGTGTGATTGATTCTTTACAGGACTGACTAGGTGTGTGAGTAACTCCATGGATGAGTGGCAGTGTGTGAGTGTCTGCATAGGTGTATGAGTGCATATGATAGTGTTGTAATAATGAGTGACTGTATGTATGAGTGATTGTATGGGTGAATGAGTGAATGTGTGTGTAGACGTAGGAATCAGTGAGTGCGTATGTAGTAACTGGTATTGGTGTGTTATGATGTCATCAGTGATGTCATCAGTGATGTCACTGACCATGTCATGAATGATGTAATATGTGACATGATCAGCAGTGCATTGCGGGTGCGCGATATATAGTTAGTGCAACTAACTATATATGGAATTTCAATGGTTTTGTGTGAGTAAAATAAGGTTTTTTAAATGCTAATCCCTAACTATATATGGTCTATAACCTATGGTTTTTTCAGTGAATTTTTAAGGTTTTGTAAATGCTAATTCCTAACTATATATGGTCTATAACCTATGGTTTTTTCAGTGAATATATATATATATATATATATATAATATTCACTGAATAAACCATAACCATAGGTTATAGACCATATATAGTTAGGAATTAGCATTTACAAAACCTTGAAAATTCACTGAAAAAACCATAGGTTATAGACCATATATAGTTAGGAATTAGCATTTACAAAACCTTTTTTTACTCACACAAAACCATTGAAATTCGCATATATAGTTAGTTGCACTAACTATATATCGCGCACCCGCAATCCACTGCTGATCATGTCACATATTACATCATTCATGACATGGTCAGTGACATCACTGATGACATCACTGATGACATCTCAAATGACATCACTGATGACATCACTGATGACATCTCAAATGACATCACTGATGACAACATCCAGTGACTGTGTATTCTGTAAAGTTAAAATATGTCTTTCATATTGAAGAATGAGTGGATGTATAAGTGTCTGGATGAAGGATTTAGTAGGTGCATGACTGACTGTATGAGTGAGTGATTAAATGTGTCTCACTGAGTGCATGGGTTTGTGACTAAAGTGTCTTAATTTGTGCATCATTATGTCTGTTGATCTATAAAATGCTGCATGTGTTGATCAGTAGCTATATGAGTAACTATATGGGTTATTGATTGGTTGCCCAAGTATTTGTATGGGAGACTGAGTGTGTGTGTGGGTGGCTGGGAGGTGTATGACTCTGTGCATAGATGTGTGAGCAGTTGATTCACTAGATGTATGGGTTCAAAAGTGCATGTGGAAACAGCTGTATGGGCGGTTGACTGTGTGCATGAGTGTATTGGTGAGTGAATGGATATCTCAGTGCTACATGTCAAAGTAAATACATATGTAAAACACAGTACATGTGAGAGTTGACATATATAAATAACTGTGCATAAGGGCTAGTGAATGTGTGAGTGGCTGTATGGATCATTGTGAACTTGCATCAGGGATTGTATAAGAGAGTAAATATGTGTTAGTATATGTTTGAATAAGTAAGGTGTGTATAACTGTATAGTTGAGAAAATGGAGGTGTGATTGATTCTTTGCATGACTGAATAGGTGTGTGAGTAACTCCATGGATGAGTGACAGTCTGTGAGTGTCTGTTTACACTGAGTGTATCTAAGGTTATATTAGAGTCTGAAGAGGTTCATAGTATTATCACATGAATAATGTCATCAGTGATGTGCTCAGTAATGTCATCAGTGATGTCATCAGTGATGTCATTTGAGATGTCATCAGTGATGTCATCAGTGATGTCATTTGAGATGTCATCAGTGATGTCATCAGTGATGTCACTGACCATGTCATGAATGATGTAATATGTGACATGATCAGCAGTGGATTGCGGGTGCGCGATATATAGTTAGTACAATTAACTATATATGCGAATTTCAATGGTTTTGTGTGAGTAAAATAAGGTTTTGTAAATGCTAATTCCTAACTATATATGGTCTATAACCTATGGTTTTTTCAGTGAATTTTCAAGGTTTTGTAAATGCTAATTCCTAACTATATATGGTCTATAACCTATGGTTTTTTCAGTGAATTTCAATGGTTTTTTAATAGCAAATATCAAAAGCTTTAAAATGTATTCTTCTTTAATTCGAAAAATATATTTTATATGTTTTTAATACAAATTTTTTATGTATTTTTTTTTATTATTTTTTTTTGTTTCGCTCCCGGTCCGTGAACCGGGTCGCTTCCCGTTAGCTCAAATTGGTGCCGCGACCCGGTCCGCGAACCGGTAAACGTTCCGTTTGCGCAACTGCCGCGTTAGAAAACAACATCGTGACGCGTCGCGTAATCGCGACGTATGGCGTTCTCGCATAATGCGTCTTATGACGCGCCGCGTTAGCGCACCCGGAAGTGCTCCGGAGCGCGAACCGAGGCGCGAAGCGCAGCGCCCCGGAAGCGATCCGGGGCGCGGCGCGCAGCGCGTAACGTAAGCGTAACAGGTCATATAACTTGTTATCAAAAGTTTTCATTGGTTCATTTCACTTTTGGTGTCCTAATGATGTAAGGCTAGGTCATGTGACCTAAAAATAACACTTTTCATTGGTTTAGAATTATTTTTTTTCCCAAATGATGAAAACCCCTCCTTGTTTCCTCACTCTGACTTTCAACTTTGTGAGAGGAAGACCTTTTTTCATTACTTAGAAATGGCAAGTCTTGTAGCTGCAGCTGGTGCACCCCCACCACCACCACCACCTCCTAGGAAGAGAGGACCACCTCCTCAGATTATCATTCAACAAGAGGAGGAAGAAGAGGAAGAAGAGGAACAGACGCAAGGGGAGAGGCATTTTTGCCTGAGGAACCAAGAATTTCTCATATAAAGGAAGATTTTATATGGCAATTTTATTCATTTCCCCAGGGCCAAAAGAAAGTGAATGCCCGCTATGTAACTTGCCTTATCTGCAAGAAAGATCTGTCCAGAGGGACAGATAAAAAATATAGCTATGGCAATTACACCATGCATCGCCATATGCAGAGGTGGCACCCTAATAATTATAGTAATGCACAATTACTTGACCTGCAGGATAACCCCCTCCTGTGGCCAGAACATCAAATGTAGAGGCAGTGACGGGACCAGAGGCGAGGGAGACGGTCCCAAATATACAGATGAAGTTTGGGAGTATCAAACAAGTCTGCGTTTATTGTGGCCAATTGATATGCTACAGGGAAAGTAGCATCACTCTCATCAACAGAGCTATTGACAATCATGATTGTCCAAAACGCCCCAGAAAATAAATTATCTTTCTTTTTTGTTGCTCCTGTTGAGCCCTTTATAATGAATAATTTTCGTTTCTCCCCCCCCAAAAATAAACAAAAAAAAATAAAACCGTTCAAAAAATACAAAAAAAGTAAAAAAATGTTCAGAAAAATAATAAAAAAAATATAAAACAACAAAAATAATTTTAAAAAAAGTTCTTTTCAGAACTACCTCCCCTTTATAAAAAATTGCTAGAATGTTTAGCACTCTGGCAACCTCTATTTCTTTTGATTCGCTTCCCGGTTCGCGCGCCGGTACGCGAACCGGAAGCGAACCAAAAAAAAAAAAAAAAAAAAAAAGAAGAGTAAGTATAAGGGAAGGAAACAGAGAGTAATGTTAAAAGAAAGACAGCTAGAGGGAGTAACACAGAGATACTGTTTAATAGATCTATTTACCGAAGAAAAGATGGAAGAGGGTATAATTGTGAAAAACAAAATAGATAAGGAAGTGAAAGAAAAAAAGGAGAGTAGAAGAATAATAAACAAGAGTTTCTCAGAGAATGTGAGTGAATGTTCAAAATAAGAAGAAAAATAGTAAAGGATGTGGAATGAGAGGTAGGGATAGAACCGGACTAAAAGAACAATCATGAGGGAAAGTGTTAAGAAAACAGTGAGCAAAAGTAAATAGGAATTAAACAAGATGTATGATAGTGACTAAGGTTAAAACATGTGGAATAACAGAGAGAAAAAACAGAAAGCAGAAAAGAAGAAGTGACAGAAAATGAATGATTGAAACAGCAAAGAAATGTAAATAACATAGGGGCATATTATCAACACAAGCGATAAAATTATCGCTGCTTTTATCGGCAGAAATCTGACGCTAAAGCCGCTTTTGCAGCAGAAAACTGCCGCTAAAGCCGCTTTTGCGGCAGTTTTCTGCCCATAAAAGCAGCGATAATTTTATTGCCTGTGTTGATAATATGCCCCTCAGTGTGCTTGAACTACAGGGAGAAAGCATGATGAACAAGTAGTGAAAGAGTGATCAGTCAGAGACAGTGAGAGTAATAGAGACGGAGTGAGTGAACAGGAGTGAGGAACTATGAGAACAGAGGGACTGAGAAAAAGAGTGGAAGGAGTAGAGTAAGTAAGTAATAGAGAAAGGAATGAGGGAATTAGCAAAGGCAGGAAACTGAGGGTTAAAGAAATGAAGCAGTGGAACTAATAGAAGTTAAATGTGATAGAAATGTAACGAAAAGAGTACAAAACATTTACCTTATAATTGTCGTTAACTTAGTCACTTGTTATTTTTATACTTTCAATCTGTGAAAGAAACAACAAAAATTTGAAAAATATTAAAACATGTATTTAAAAATTAGAAAACACAAGGGAAAAGATTGACAATCATCCAATTTTACAAAGAAATAAAGTTAGAGATAAACATGCAGAAAAAAAGAGAAAGAAACGGTGATAGACAGTCAGAGACAAAAAGAAGTTGAAATAGAGTAAATTACTAAGAGAAAAAAAAAGAAGATACTTTCAGTGACAGAAAAGAAGGATAGAAGAGAAAACTAAATTGAAGTTGTGAAAGCTACTAAAAGAAACTGAGTAAGGTAAACTATATAAGGAAAGGGTGAATAAGGAAAAGAGAGTGAGGGAGAGAGGAGACAGAGGAAGTGAAGGAAAGAGTGTCAGATACAGACTGAGTGAGGCATCTACACAATGTAATTCATAATGTTAGGAAACACAGGTAATGTAATTGAAAAACGTTCAATTTTTTTGTTTATTCCACAATCACATCACTTGTGTTTCCTTTGCTTAGGTATCTCATTGTGCAGATGTAGTCTAGCATATGAAAGACTACGCAGAAGGTGACCACTGTATGCAACAACTTTGACACTTACAGAAGCCTCTGCTTCTCCATGCCCCCTACACAGTCCTAAATATATACATTTTAAACTAACAGTATCTTGTTGCAGATGAAGTGAGGCCTATCTTGCAACATGGTGCATCTTTTGCATCACTGCTGCATCACAAAAGTGACGCAACAGCGCGCAAAAGAGGCGCACGGCCATCATAAATATGCCCCTAACATTTTAAATGATTGATTCAGGATGACGATAAGGTGTGGACTATCCAGAGGTTTGTTTGATGTGAGGCCTACTCAGGGTTGCAGATGAAATTTAGGCTTGTTGAAGAGTACAGAGGAGATACTACATGTGCAGGCCTACCAATGAAGTGAGTCATGTCCACTTCACTCTTGAACAAAGGCCAGACCTCTTCTGTGTCCCTGGACAGGCCTAAACCTCAACTGCACAATGTGATTCATAATGTTAGGAAACACAGGTGATGTAATTGAAAAATGTGGAATTTATTTTCCTCATTTCAGAATCACATAACCTGTGTTTAATTTGCTTAGGTATCTCATTGTGCAGATGGAAACTAACATATCAAAGACTACGCAGAAGTTGAGCACTGTATGCAACAATTTTGACATTTACAGAAGATTCAGCTTCTCCATGCCCCCTACACAGTCCTAAATGTTTACAGTTTAAACTGACGGTATCTTGTTGGAGATGAAGTGAGGCCTGTCTTGCAACATGGTGCATCTTTTGCATCACTGCTGCATCACAAAAGTGACGCAACAGCGGCACAAAAGAGGCACACGGCCATCATAAATCTGCCCCTAACATTTTAAATGATTGATTCAGGATGACGATAAGGTGTGGCCTATCCAGAGGTTTGTTTGAGGTGAGGCCTACTCAGGGTTGCAAATGAAATTTAGGCTTGTTGAAGAGTACAGAGGAGATAACACATGTGCAGGCCTACCAATGAAGTGAGTCATGTCCACTTCACTCTTGAACAAAGGCCAGACCTCTTCTGTGTCCCTGGACAGGCCTAAACCTCAACTGCACAATGTGATTCATAATGTTAGGAAACACAGGTGATGTAATTGAAAAATGTGGAATTTATTTTCCTCATTTCAGAATCACATAACCTGTGTTTCCTTTGCTTAGGTATCTCATTGTGCAGATGGAAACTAACATATCAAAGACTACGCAGAAGTTGAGCACTGTACGCAACAATTTTGACATTTACAGAAGATTCAGCTTCTCCATGCCCCCTACACAGTCCTAAATGTTTACAGTTTAAACTGACGGTATCTTGTTGGAGATGAAGTGAGGCCTGTCTTGCAACATGGTGCATCTTTTGCATCACTGCTGCATCACAAAAGTGACGCAACAGCAGCACAAAAGAGGCGCACGGCCATCATAAATCTGCCCCTAACATTTTAAATGATTGATTCAGGATGACGATAAGGTGTGGCCTATCCAGAGGTTTGTTTGAGGTGAGGCCTACTCAGTGTTGCAGATGAAATTTAGGCTTGTTGAAGAGTACAGAGGAGATAATACATGTGCAGGCCTACCAATGAAGTGAGTCATGTCCACTACACTCTTGAACAAAGGCCAGGCCTCCTCTATCTCCCTGGACAGGCCTAAACCTCATCTGCACAATGTGATTCGTAATGTTAGGAAACACAGGTGATGTAATTGAAAAACGTGCAAATATTTATGCTCAATTCACAATCACATCACCTGTGTTTCCTCAGCTTAGTTATCTCATTGAGCAGATTTAGTCTAGCATATCCAAGAGTACGCAGAGGATGAGGACTGTATGCAACAGAGCAATGTACATTACTCACCTCCTTTGACACTTACAGAAGCCTCAGTTTAATATTTCTCAGTTCGATATTTATTTAAAGAAGCAGACACCAATATGACCTTCTCATAAATGTGAAAAGCGTTTAAAAAAAAAAACGATTTTCTGGTCATAATTTGAAAACACAACACAGGTCCTATTAGCCAAGCACACATGGGGGCGTATTTACAAGGACCTTACACCACAGGGAAATAACTTAAATTAAAATGGGGAAAATAACATCAAAGGGACTCAAAGGCCTTTTAAATATGCCCCAAGCAGCCTATGAAACTCTAGCAGTACATATCAAGAAACTTAAATGACTTCAATAAATGTTTTTAAACACATCAAGTAAAGCAGTTATTCAACTACATTGAAGGGGAAGTGACTTAAAATGCCCTAACACACATTAAAGCGTATTTTGAAGGCCCTTGCACCATTTTTCCATCACTTTTAACATGGCTATGTAACTCAAAGAAACAAAATCTAAATTTGCCAAGCACACATGGGGGCGTATTTACAAGGACCTTGCACCACGGGGAAATGACTTAAATTAAAATGGGGAAAATAACATCAAAGGGACTCAAAGGCCTTGTAAATATGCCCCAAGCAGCCTATGAAACTTTAGCAGTACATATCAAGAAACTTAAATGACTTCAATAAACGTTTTTAAACACATCAACTAAAGCAGTTATTCAACTACATTCAAGGGGAAGTGACTTAAAATGCCCTAACACACATGAAAGCGTATTTTGAAGGCCCTTGCACCATTTTTCCATCACTTTTAACATGGCTATGTAACTCAAAGAAACAAAATCTAAATTTGCCAAGCACACATGGGGGCGTATTTACAAGGACCTTGCACCACGGGGAAATGACTTAAATTAAAATGGGGAAAATAACATCAAAGGGACTCAAAGGCCTTGTAAATATGCCCCAAGCAGCCTATGAAACTCTAGCAGAACATATCAAGAAACTTAAATGACTTCAATAAACGTTTTTAAACACATCAAGTAAAGCAGTTATTCAACTACATTCATGGGGAAGTGACTTAAAATGCCCTAACACACATGAAAGCGTATATTGAAGGCCCTTAAACCATTTTTGCAACACTTTTAACATGGCTATGTAACTCAAAGAAACAAAATCTAAATTTGCCAAGCACACATGGGGGCGTATTTGCAAGGACCTTGCACCACGGGGAAATGTCTTAAATTAAAATGGGAAAAATAATATCAAAGGGACTCAAAGGCCTTGTAAATATGCCCCAAGCAGCCTATGAAACTCTAGCAGTACATATCAAGAAACTTAAATGACTTCAATAAACGTTTTTAAACACATCAAGTAAAGCAGTTATTCAACTACATTCATGGGGAAGTGACTTAAAATGCCCTAACACACATGAAAGCGTATTTTGAAGGCCCTTAAACCATTTTTGCATCACTTTTAACATGGCTATGTAACTCAAAGAAACAAAATCTAAATTTGCCAAGCACACATGGGGGCGTATTTACAAGGACCTTGCACCACGGGGAAATGTCTTAAATTAAAATGGGAAAAATATTATCAAAGGGACTCAAAGGCCTTGTAAATATGCCCCAAGCAACCTATGAAACAAAGCAACATTTTAAATACACAACTTTCTTCATAATTTTCTCCCTAAAGCATACTATTCTCTATCTAAATTAAATGAATCTTTTCTCACCTTAGCAAATACTTTTTGAGTTTCAAAACAGTCTCAGACACACACCAATTTGTCTTCAGCAGAGCAAAAGGTATGCACTCCAGAGGCTGCAACCAACAATGGCACAGAAATGCTGTAATGTATCACACATATCTCTCATGTCACCCAATCAAAACTCTTCCCTCACATTTTTCAAATCAACACCCTTCCCCCTTCAGCCCTTTCTGCCTTTTTTCCATAGCAACCACCTCCTGAAAGACCTCTCATGTTTGCAAGATCACACAACAATGTTTCAATTGAACTCTGAACTCTCAGTACACCTGCGTATCCAGTGCAATCTTTCATAAAAAGATTTTTTCTTGACCATTCAAATTACATCTTTCAAAGAACTCATCCATGCACCCTAACTTTCTGTTTTCAGCAATCAAAATCCACCAATCACTGCTACTGATTAATTACCACAGAAACTCCACAGTTTTTTTCATTACATACTCCTACTGTTCCAACTGCCATTTCATTCCCACACTTCATCTGACTGCAGCAGAACCTCCTCTCACCATGTTTTCTGACTGGATTGTTGGACATAGTTATATCCACTGGGCTCAGAGGTATGCTGATAACAGAAATTTACACAACCTTAATTTACAAAATGTGGAAATCAACTGGATTGGCCACAGAGGATTAAGATGTCACCAATTGATACCATTGGTGAAAATCTTTTTGCATTTGCCAAAACCTGACCTGTTAATTGTGCACTGTGGAGGAAATGACTTGGGCACTTTGACTGGGGTAGGTCTGGAAATGCTTTTAAAAGACACCTTTGACCAATTGATGGCACTTTTTCCTCAAACTGCCTTGGTATATTCAAATATATGCCAAAGACAGAAATGGAGGTGGTCCAACCAATTTTGTCCACAAATTGAGAAATCGAGGAAGCATGTAAATAAGTCTGTTTCAGCTTACATGAGAGACCATGGAATGGGCTCCATCTACAACAATAACTTGCGTTACTACATGCAAGATATCTACAGAAGAGATGGAGTTCACTTCTCAGATGAGGGGAACAGAATTTTCATCCTGAATTTAAGACTGTGCATTGGTACCTACTTGTAGGTACCTAAATCAGCCACAGGACCCAAAAGCTCTTTTCAGAGCTACCCTACATCTGATCACTCACAATTATTATTTTACTCTAACTTTTTTCACTAATTTTCACCAAAGTACGCTCACCGGAGCGCTACCCGGTACGCGCACCGGACGCTAACCGTGCAAAAATTTTAAAATAAAATGGGTTTTTTTTCCGCACATATGGGCCTCCTCAGCCACCCTCAGAAAACCTAGGGGGTCAGGATACGTCTACCGTGCCCCCTTCTACCCATTCTCAACATTACATCTTGTATCTCAAATCTACCGAAACACAAAATGGAGGACTCCCGTAACGCTGCCGGGGCGCGCACCGGGAAGCGCTCGCTCAAAAAAGGTGGGAAAGTAATATACAGAATAACCACTGGAGACACTTTCACCAAATATAGATTAGCTCATACTACATACCAATCCCTACCATTTTCACAAATTTGGTTGGAATTCCATTTAGCCATTTAGCCTGTAGACCTCTCTAAATACCCTGAGGTAAATTACTTCACAAAACACATCTGAATTGTTGGAATTGACAACCAATTAAAATGTTACTTTCATTTTCTACTTTTTTTACCTGACAATTGAATGGTTATGTACCTGAATATATATAAAGAAAGAGAGAGAAACACAGCCATTTTGACTACTACTTCCTGAAGTACATTGCAAGAGCATTTTCACTGACAACTTAAACTTGTTTTTTAAAGGTAAGATGTTATTTTGTAAATTTGAAAGGAGAACTATGTCATGCACTTTAAATTAATTTGGGAAAACATTTTTTGATAGTTATATACTGTCCCTCTGTAAGAGTTAGACATTGAGAAAGGCTTGTTTATTATAAATATGGATTGATTTAGGTTTCTGTGGTATAATTATGAATTTACTTAGGCTTCTTCACAGGCACTTTTTAATAGTACTACTTCACGCCTGAAACCATACAGTTCCCATAGATTACTTCTCTGTTATAAACTCACAAGTACCTGTCTGAACTTAAACCCAACAGTGACCTATCTCTACTGATATATTTATTTTTTATGCAAATTACAGCAAGAAAATGGAAGGAGAGCAGAATATTTCCTTCAAAATTGTTCTGGAGAACAACACAGAAAAAGATATTGAGGACAATGATGACTCAGATTTCATAGATGAATCACGGGACCATGAATTAGTTCAATGTGTAGATGCAGTAGATTCGCTGATTGAAAATGAGGACATTTCTGACAATGTGTTGTTAAATGTTCTGTTAAATTTGGAAAAAGAATCACAAAAATAAATTTATATTTAATTTAAAAAAAATGAAAAAAAAACCAACAAAATGAACAATCAATAAACATACAATATTTAAAAAGTCTATCATTCTTTTTCCTTATAGTACGCTCCCCGGACTGCATCCTGGTGCGCGTACCGGGCGCTCCCCACGCAAAAAAAACGATTTTTTTTTTTTTTCCCCCGCGAGGCCCTTTTAAAGCCTCCACATCAAACCTAGGGGGTCAGGGAGGATCTGCTATGCCCCCTTATGGTCATTTACCCCTTTGTTTTGGCCTCCTCTTGTCTCTCGATCCTACCGAGAGACAAGATGGCGGCCGCTCCAGACTGTTTAGAATGTTGACAGACACCGGAGAGCCAATCAGCTTCCGTTACGCGTCAGGTACGCGAACCGGGGCGCTGCCCGGAGCGCGCTTACAGATATATATTTTTTTTAACGTTAATTTCTCAAAATCCACTGGAGCACATATATTGAGACCTAGCAAAGGTACATCGGGCTACCAGTCCCTACAATTTTGCCAAGTTTCGTGGAAATCCATTCAGCCGTTCGAGCTAAAAGTGAGGCCAAATGTGGAGGCTTTAAAAGGGCCCCGAAGGGCAAAAAAAAAAAAATCTTTTTTTTTTTCCGTGGGGAGCGCCCGGTTCGCGAACCGGGAAGCGTTCTGGGGAGCGTACTATAAGGAAAAAAGAATGATAGACTTTTCAAATACTGTATGTTAATTGATTGTTGGTTTTGTTGATTATTTTTTAATTTCTTTATTTTTTAAGCAATTATTTATTATTGTGATTGTGTTTCAAAATTTAATAAACTTTCTAACATTTCACTGTCTGAAATGTCATTATTTTCATTGAACATAGTTTGTAATCTCTGAGGGTGTAAAATGTCCTCATTTTGAAGGAGGTCATCTACTGCTTGCACACATTGCAGTAGTTCTTGGTCCCAAGTTTCATCCATAAATTCTATATAATTTGGATCAATTATTTCTTGGCTGCTCTCTTGCAGGACAATTTGAAATGAAACTTTGTGTTCGCCTTCCATTTTGCCTGAAATTTGGATAAAAAAAAAATATATTAGTAGAGATAGGGCACTGTTGGGATTAATTTTAGATAGGCAGTTTTTATCAGTGAATTTATCTTTGGGCAGTGTATAGTATCAGAGTGGAAGTAGGAATATAAAAAAGTGTATGTGATTTAACGTAAGTAATTTCATAATTATACAAGAGAAACCTAACTCCATCCATAACTATAACAGAGAAGCCTATCTAAATCTATAACTACTACAGAGGGATAGTATATAACTATCAGAAAAAGTTTACCATATTAACTTATAGTGCACAATATACTTCAGTTTTAAAAATAACAACTTACCTTTACAAAGAAGTTGAAGTGATTAGTGAAAATCCAATTGAAATGTACAACAAGAAGTAGTAGTCAAAATGGCTGTGTTTCCTTCTCTTCCTTTATATATATTCAGGTATATAACCAATCAAATGTCAGGTAATAAAAATAGAAAATGAAAGTAACATTTTCATTGGTTGTCAATTCCAACACTTCAGATGTGTTTTGAGAAGTAATTTACCTCACGGTATTTAGAGAGGTCTACAGGCTAAATGGCTAAATGGAATTTCAATCAAATTTGTGAAAATGATAGGTATTGGTATGTAGTATGAGCTAATCTATATTTGGTGAGAGTGTCTCCAGTCGTTTTTCTGTAAATTACTTTCCCACCTTTTTTGATGGTGCGCTTCCCAGAGAGCGACCCGGTACGCGAACTGGTGAGCGCCCCGGTACGCGAACCTGAAGCGTTACGGGAGTCCACCATTTTGTGTTTCGGTCGACTTAAGATACAAGATGGAGGGCAAATAATGTTCAGAATGGGTAGAAGGGGGCATGGTAGACTTATCTTGAACCCCTAGGTTTTCTGAGGGTGGCTGAGGAGGCTTATATGTGCGAAAAAAAACATTTTTTTAAAAAATTTCGCGAGGTTAGCTTCCGGTTCGCGTACCGGGTAGCGCCCCGGGGAGCGTACTTTGTTGAAAATTAGTGAAAAAAGTTAGAGAAAAATAATAATTGTGAGTGATCAGATGTAGGGTAGCTCTGAGAAGAGCTTTTGGGTTTATGGTACATTTAGGTACTTATAAGTAGGTACCAATGCACAGTCTTAAATTCAGAATGAAAATTCTGTTGCCCTCATCTGAGAAGTGAACTCCATCTCCTCTGTAGATATCTTGCATATAGTAACGCAAGTTATTGTTGTACATGGAGCCCATTCCATGGTCTCTCATGTAAGCTGAAACAGATTTGTTTACATGCTTCCTCGACTTCTCAATTTGTGGACAAAATTGGTTTGACCACCTCCATTTCTGTCTTTGGCATATATTTGAATATACCAAGGCAGTTTGAGGAAAAAGTGCCATCAATTGCTCAAAGGTGTCCTTTAAAAGCATTTCCAGACCTACCCCAGTCAAAGTGCCCAAATCATTACCTCCACAGTGCATAATTAACAGGTCAGGTTTTGGCAAATGCATAAAGATTTTCACCAATGGTATCAATTGGTGACATTTTAATCCTCTGTGGCCAAACCACTTAATTTCCACATCTTGTAAATTGAGGTTATGTAAATTTCTGTTCTCAGCATACCTCTGAGCCCAATAGATGTAACTATGTCCAACAATCCAGACAGAAAACATGGTGAGAGAAGGTTCTGCTGCAGTCAGATGAAGTGTGGCAATGAAATGGCAGTTGAAAAAATAAGAGTTTAAAATGAAAAAAACTGTGGAGTTTCTGTGTTAATGAAGCAGTAACAGTGATTGGTGGATTTTGATTGCTGAAAACAGAAAGTTAGGGTGCATGGATGAGTTCTTTGAAAGATGTAATTTGAGTGGTCAAGAAAAAATCATTAAATGAAAGATTGCACTGGATATGCAGGTGCACTGAGAGTTCAGAGTTCAATTGAAACATTGTTGTGTGAACTTGCAAACACCAGAGGTCTTCCAAGAGGTGGTTGCTATGCAAAAAAGGCAGAGAGGGCAGAGGGGGGAAGGGTTTTGATTTGAAAAAAGTGAGGGAAGAGTTTTGATTGGGTGACATGAGAGATATGTGTGAAGAATTACAGCATTTCTGTGCTTTTGATAGCTGCAGACTCTGGAGTGCATACCTTTTGCTCTGCTGAAGACAAATTGGTGTGTTTCTGAGACTGTTTTGAAACTCATAAAGTATTTGCTAAGGTGAGAAAAGATTTATTTAATTTAGATAGAGAATAGTGTGCTTTAAGGAGAAAATTATGAAGAAAGTTGTGTTTTTCAAATGGTGCTTTGTCTCAAGTGTTTTACAAATAGATTTTGTTTCTTTGAGAAATTGTAATTGGAGAAAATGTGAAGTATTAGTACTGACAGGGTGTTTTTTTGCATAGGAGCTGTGGAGTGTTTTCAAATTATGACTTGAAAATCGTTTTTGAGGAAAAGGAATGGTTTTAAAATTTATGACAAGGACATAATGGTGTATGCTTCTTTATAAGGCATTTGAGTGTCGCTGATGTTATTTTTCCCATTTTAATGTAAGACCTTTCCCTGTGGAGCAAATTGCTTGTAAATATGCTCCCACCTGTGCATGGCAAATTTAGATTTTGAATGTTTGCGTTACATAGCCATGTTAAAAGTGACCCAAACATGCTGCAAAGGCAATCAAAAAACGCTTTCATGTGTCTTAAGGACATTTTAAGTCATTTCCCCATGTGCAGTGTTTTCAAATTATGACTTGAAAATCGTTTTTGGGGAAAAGGAATGGTTTTAAAATGTATGACAAGGACATAATGGTGTATGCTTCTTTATAAGGCATTTCAGTGTCTCTGATGTTATTTTTCCCATATTAAATTAAAAGACCTTTCCCCGTGGAGCAAATTTCTTGTAAATATGCTCCCACCTGTGCATGGTAAATTTATATTTTGATTGTTTGACAAATTTCTTTTTCAGGAGTGCAGCAGGGTGTTCTTGAGACACCCCTGCACCCTTGGAAAAATTCCTAATTTGCGATGAGCTAATTGCTAATCGCAAATTGCACCTTCATTCCTATGGGCCTCCTGGCCCATGGAAATGAATGGGTAATTTGCAACTAGCAATTTGCTCATCGCAAATTAGGAATGGTAAAGAATCGCTATTTATTCCTTAAAATTTGCTATTTAGGAAATGCAAAATAGTTTGATGATACATATGGCTGTTCATCTCTAACAAGATAAGAAGCTTAGGGATAGATTTATGATGACTGGCGCAATGAAGTGGACATCACTTACTTCATTGGTAGGCCTTTACATGTATTATCTCCTCTGTATTCTTCAACAAGCGTAACTTTGATCTGAAACCCTGAGTAGGCCTCACCTTAAACAAACCTCTGGATAGGCCACACCTTATCGTCATCCTGAATTAATCATTTAAAATGCTAGGGACAGATTTATGATAGGTGTATGCCTCTTTTGCGCCACTGTGCGTCACTTTTGTGATGCAGCGGCGGTGCAAAAGATTTGCTATGAGGCGACAAAATTACAAATTGATGCATTTAGGCAGATGTGTCATGCTGTAAAAAAAACGTGCCACATGAAACCGATGCAGCAGTGATGCAAAAGATGCACCATGTTGCAAGACAGGCCTCACTTGGGGCCATATGTATCAAGCTAATTAGCATTCGCAAAGGCCGAAATTCTGCGAATTTCGGCCTTTGCGAATGCTAATTAGACAAATGGTATGTATCAAACAAGTTTGATGCAAAATAAGGAATAGCAAAATTTGCTATTCCTTATTTTGCGATTGCACTTAAAGATTTGCAAATTTTGCGATTCCTTAAATGCAATCTATGAAACAAAAAATATGCAAAAAATGCCATTAAGGATTTGCAAATTACCACCAACTTCTAGTTGGTGGTAATTTGCAAATTCTTTTCCAAAAGCTTTTTTTCCAAAAAACAAAAGGTGCCATATGACGCCCATACATGCCCTTAGGGCATGTATGTGCGCCATATGCCCCCAAATTTCTTTTTCAGGGGTGCAGCAGGGTGTTCTTGAGACACCCCTGCACCCTTGGAAAAATTCCTAATTTGCGATGAGCTAATTGCTATTCGCAAATTGCACCTTCATTCCTATGGGCCTCCTGGCCCATGGAAATGAATGGGTAATTTGCAATTAGCAATTTGCTCATCGCAAATTAGGAATGGTAAAGAATCGCTATTTATTCCTTAAAATTCGCTATTTAGGAAATGCAAAATAGTTTGATGATACATATGGCGGTTCATCTCTAACAAGATAAGAAGCTTAGGGATAGATTTATGATGACTGGCGCAATGAGGTGGACATCACTTACTTCATTGGTAGGCCTTTACATGTATTATCTCCTCTGTATTCTTCAACAAGCGTAACTTTGATCTGCAACCCTGAGTAGGCCTCACCTTAAACAAACCTCTGGATAGGCCACACCTTATCGTCATCCTGAATTAATCATTTAAAATGCTAGGGACAGATTTATGATAGGTGTATGCCTCTTTTGCGCCACTGTGCGTCACTTTTGTGATGCAGCGGCGGTGCAAAAGATTTGCTATGAGGCGACAAAATTACAAATTGATGCATTTAGGCAGATGTGTCATGCTGTAAATAAACTGTGCCACATGAAACCGATGCAGCAGTGATGCAAAAGATGCACCATGTTGCAAGACAGGCCTCACTTGGGGCCATATGTATCAAGCTAATAAGCATTCGCAAAGGCAGAAATTCTGCGAATTTCGGCCTTTGCGAATGCTAATTAGACAAATGGTATGTATCAAACAAGTTTGATGAAAAATAAGGAATAGCAAAATTTGCTATTCCTTATTTTGCGATTGCACTTAAGGATTTGCAAATTTTGCGATTCCTTAAATGCAATGTATCAAACAAAAAATATGCAAAAAATGCCATTAAGGATTTGCAAATTACCACCAACTTCTAGTTGGTGGTAATTTGCAAATTCTTTTCAAAAAGCTTTTTTTCCAAAAAACAAAAGGTGCCATATGACGCCCATACATGCCCTTAGGGCATGTATGTGCGCCATATGCCCCCAAATTTCTTTTTCAGGGGGTGCAGCAGGGTGTTCTTGAGACACCCCTGCACCCTTGGAAAAATTCCTAATTTGCGATTAGCTAATTGCTAATCGCAAATTGCACCTTCATTCCTATGGGCTCCTGGCCCATGGAAATGAATGGGTAATTTGCAATTAGCAATTTGCTCATCGCAAATTAGGAATGGTAAAGAATCGCTATTTATTCCTTAAAATTCGCTATTTAGGAAATGCAAAATAGTTTGATGATACATATGGCGGTTCATCTCTAACAAGATAAGAAGCTTAGGGATAGATTTATGATGACTGGCGCATCACCAGGGATGTGCCAGTCATCCTGCGCCGCTGTTCCGCCACCCATGGTGTGCTGCATTTACAATGCGGCGCACCATGGGGCAAAAACGGCACAGATGCGTGACGCATCTGTGCCGTAAAGGTGGCGCATTGCTGGAGTTGTATCGCAAGTGCGATGCAGCTCCAGCAAGGCTCAGGGGTGCCCTATCTCCACAATGCTGCGTCAAGACCTATGCCTGCTTCAAGCAGGCGCAGGGTTTTGACGCAGCTTTGTCCTATCTGATTGTAAATGCGGCACACCATGGGTGGCAGAGCAGCGGTGCACGTTAACTGGTGCATCCCTGGGGATGTGCCAGTTAACATAAATCTGCCCCTTTACATTTAAGTATGTGCAGGGGACACAGAGTCGGTGAGGCTTATCCAAGGTTAAGAAGAGATGAGTCCTGTTCACTGAAAAATTGGACATAGGCTTCACCTCCTCAGCATCGCTGGACATGGCTAAATAATAGCTGCAAAATGTTACTCTTGTTAAACAATTTTACTATTATAATCTCTGAGATTTGTCTCTTACTCTGCAACATCTCATTGTTGTTATCTTTCTTTAAAGATAAAGACAACATCAACATGAGCGACAATCAGCAATCAGTTGATTTCGACCTCATCATTGAACTCGTAATTGAAACATCAGTGGATGTTGATCCCTTGGATTATTTAAATCCTGAGGATGAAGAAGAACGTGATGAGGATGCAGATTTGTCAGAATTGTATGACATAGGATGGGAAGCTGACGTGCTTGAGCCTATGGAACTATAAACATTTATTTTAAAAATGTATAATAAATGAAAAGTAAAAATGTAAACCGTTTCATTTAAAAATAAAGACACCTTCAAAGCAGGTTATGTGTAGTGTCTTCAATAACATATTAAAATATGCTCATAAAATTAGATCAGATTCACATATAAAACAGCACAGGTAAAATGAATATAAATTCCATTTCTTTTCTGCTATTTCTGTATTCTAAATTTGCCAAGCACTAAAAAATCTTCTATGTAAAAATGTCAAGTAGTGTGTTAAGTTTTTGATGACTGTTATTGATTTACTGTTGGGTAATAGTGGTTAATAACATTTTTTATTATATTTTACCACAGATTCAACTGCAGATCATTTCAAGATTTCAGCATGCCAACCAAAGAAAGACTGAGAAAGGCTGCAAAACGTCAAAGACAGCAGGTCAATGAAAAAAAGCAGCAGTCCTCTAACAAAAAGATTTGTCAAGTCACCAAGAAAGCACCGGGTAAGAGTACAAAAACATTCATAAGAAATATCTGTAGTAAAAAAAATATTACTACAGAAAATGTTTCAGTCCAGAAAAAGAGAAGCAATTCAAACGGAAAGGAAAGGCCAATGAAAAATGTTACTGCTAGAGCAAGAGATAACTCTGTGCATGATAGTAGAAGGAAACAACAGTTTAGGGACATTCGTAAACGAATGTTCCGCAACAGGATAATTGGCAATTTGTTAAAAAATATTAAGAAAGGTCAACAGAAAGTGGTTTTTTATAAGAGAAAAAAAATAGTTGAGAAAGTTATTGATCAGGCATTTGAAATTAAACGTAAGTTATTTATTTTGATAATCAATAGAATTAGGAAGCTAAACAAGGCAATTTATGATTTCAAAAGAAATAGTAGATGGAAGAGAATAGTTAATCGTAGTAATTTTTGTGAAGTTTTTTCTGGAGAATGGATGCATAGTTCAAGCTGTGAGGCATTTTTTAATGAGGAGAGTTATTTCCAGGATAATGATTTGGTGCATGCAGTTGACACCAGTGGTCGAGCTTATGAAGTGAAAGATGGTTGTCCAGTTGAAAAAGAAAAACTTGTGACAACAGAGATAGAAGAGGTGTTAGGTAATGAGGTTTTAGGAAGACGTCCTAAGGGTCCTGTGTACACCTGGAAGTGTAGTAGTATTTGCAGTGTGCGACAGGATTCCATCAATTTGCTTTGTGATTTTGTACGGTCATTTAATAAGAAAAGTTTGAAGCAGAAAATGAAGTTGTTGCAAGAATTAGATCCTTGCAGAGTGAGAGAAGTGACAGGTTTGCATGGTCATTCACTGGCTTGTCTTTCCAGGAGAGTATGCCAGAGTGTTTTTCATCATTTCAGGATGCTAGCAGTGCATCATAATAAAGTGAGGAAATTAGTTAGAATGTTGTATTATGCTAAGAGTCCAGCAATTATGCTTAAACAATTATGCGCTGCTCTTTTGCATGGTTCTGAAATAGATGTGAAGAATATATGTGAAGAAATTGAGTTTTGTTACTTTGGAAGTAAAGAGGAGAATGTTGAAATTGACCAAGAAGAAGAGGGTAATGTGGAAGATAGTGTACAGGTTTCCAGTACAGATAATTTCCAGAGGGAAATTGCGACGTTTGAGGTGAAATCAAGTGAGAGGCCAAATTTCACTTGTGTGTGTTGTCGACGCACTTATTATAAGAATCAGACTAAGTTAGTGGATTTATATGCAAAAAGTGAAAGGGAAAATAATAGTGAATGGAAGGATTTCACAACATACTTGATGGGAGAAAATTGTTTTGATTTGGGATTGGATCAACGTGTGTGTACTTATTGTTGTAACAAATTAAATCAAAACCAGATGCCTGCTAGAGCAGTTCATAATAATCTGGAATTGGTTGAGATTCCTTCTGAATTGAAGGATTTAAATACTTATGAATCTATTTTGATTCAAAGTATCCATCCCTTTCAGGCTATTGTAAGAATGGAGCCAAAGACAGGGAAATTGCCTCCGTCAGATTTACAGAGAGGATTAAAGGGAAGAGTTGTTTATTTGCCTCTAGATTTGAAGAAAAACATTAACACAATTGGAGTAGAAAAAGTGGAAGAGGAACCTCTGGTTATCTTAGTTAATGGGGTTCCGACAAAGAATAAGAAAATATGGCAAGATTTAGTGGATGTTAGGAAAGTTAAAAAGGCAACATTGTATTTGAAAAAAAATAATAAATACTATAAGAATGTATATGTTGCAGAAGAGGAAGTAAGTGAGGAAGAGGATAGCGATTTGTGTGCTGGTCAAATTAAGAAAGTAGAACCCTGTACTAGTGAAGAAATATATGAACATTATAGTGTTCATCCTTTGCATTCCAAGGAAGTCATGGGGAATGCTATTGAGTTGTTTCAAATGAAACAAGCCAAAGGGAGTCCCATTAGTGTTTGGGAGGAAAGTTTGGAAGCTCGGTGTTTCCCACAGCTTTTTCCAACAGGTCAGGGAGGAAGATATGATGAGCGACCTCATCAAATTCCTGCTTCTGAATCCCGGACTTTGCGATTGTATGCAGGAGATGCTAGGTTTCGACAATGCATTCCCTATTTGTTTCATCTCCTGTTTGAAAGCGATCTGTCTGGACTGTCATATGCAGTGAACCACATCTTGAAAAGTGGTATACACATGCAAAACATCTCGGCAAGTGACTTTATGGATAAAGTCAATGTCCAAGACAGTATTTTGGATTCTCACCTGATTAATCTCATGGCGTGTCAGCGTGGTACTAATGAGTACTGGTACCGTCGTCATGGTGATTTAAAATGTATGCTGAGGAACTTAGGAACTCCCACATGGTTCCTCACTCTGAGCAGTGCCGAGTATGGCTGGGAAGACTTACTTGAATTTCTACGAAAGGCAAATGGAAACATTCAAGACACCCGGAGAACTGTGCTCTTTGGATCCAGTCAATGTATGCAGGTACTTCAATCATAGATTTGAAGCTATGATGTCTTTCATCATGAATAAGAAGAATCCACCTCTTGGAGAGGTGTTGGATTTCTTCTGGAGAAAGGAGTACCAAGCAAGAGGTGCTCCTCATATACATATGCTGCTGTGGATCAAGGATGCACCTAAATTTGGAACGGATCCAGAAGACTCAGTGATGAGTTTCATAACAACAGTATTCTACGTGTGCTGTTCCAAACGCAAAGGAGAAGAAAAGCCTAAGAGAAAAAGTTCTACGTTTCCAAAGCCATCGATGTGGAAAGTACTGTCGTCGTAAATTCTGAAAACAAGGACAAGTTCTACACCAAATGTCGTTTCGGCTTTCCACGACCGGTGATTTCTAAAGGAAGAGTAAACAGTTTGATGTCTTCACTGCGACATAATGTGATGAAGAAATCACCTAAAAACACATACAATTTGAAGAGGAACGAAGAGTCCAAGTACATCAACGACTACAACCCGGTGATTTTGTCCATGTGGAATGCTAACATGGATATACAGTTTGTGGCTGATAACTGTATGGCTGTGGCTCGGTATGTGACATCTTACATCACCAAAAAAGAGAAGACAGAATTGAAGGATATGTGGGAGGACATTTCCCATGAAAAGAGCCTCAGTAAGACGTTGTACAGTTTCAGTCTGAAGATGTTGTCGCATCGAGAAATCGGAGCTTACGAATGTTCTGACCGGTTGTCTTCAGCAAGTCTCTATGCCAAGTCCAGGAGTATCGTTTGGGCGAGTCTTGGTCTTGCTGCAACGCGTAATCGAGTTCTGAAACCTGTGCGGGAAATTGAATATTTGGCGGAAAAGGAGCCAAACAGTACCGACATTTTGAAGACCAACATGTTGGATACATATTATCCAAATCGAAGCAGTCACCTCGAGAATGTTTATCTGTATGAGGTTCTTCAAAATTACATATTCAAGAGGAACATCAAAGAAGATACTGAGAAAGAAGTGTATGCAGTAATAGGAAGTGAGGGATGTCGGGTCAAGCAAAGAAAATGCCACTTGGTAAACCATCGAAAATTGAGTGGCGAATCTCCTGAAAAAAAGGAGTTTTTCTATTTAGCACTTTTGCAACTTTTCAAGCCTTGGCGTGCAGAAGAGGAACTGCTTGGAGATTTCCTCTGTTACGAAGACTCTTTCATTGCTGCCAAGGAGACCATAGAATATCCTGCTTTTCCCAAATATGTAGAAATGTTGAATGCGGAAATTGAGCAGGAAGCAACGATTGCAGCCGAGATTGCCAGAGACAGTTCTCAGGACAGTCAGAGTTCTGCTTCATTGAGTCAGGATCCACTAGGAGGACCTGTTATCGAAAATGAAGCTGCCACTGCTATGAATGAAGTGGAAAGAGCCATGGCACATGCTCAGGAGGATGCGGTTAACTTAGAAGAGTTGGAAAGACAACTCAACGTTGAGCAGAGGAAAATATATGACGAAGTTACCATGCAAATTGATCATGGATTAAGTCATGAGAAGAAAGAGTGCTCATGTACGTCGTTGAAGCCTGTCCGACTGTACGTGAGTGGAGAAGCGGGAACTGGAAAAAGTTTCCTTATTAAAGCAATTTCATGTTATTTGCAGGAAAGGACAGAGTCATCGCTGTCTTGTGTTGTCACCGCTCCAACTGGACTGGCAGCACATAACATTAAAGGGATTACTTTACATCGTTTACTGATGCTGCCAGTGGAGCATGACAACAAATTACAATATCACAAGCTATCTGGAGATGCTTGTTGTGAAGTTTCAAGAATCTTGAGGAAAATGAAACTTCTTATCATTGACGAAGTAAGCATGGTTTCCAATGTCATGCTTGCCTTTGTGCATTTGAGAATGCAAGAAGTTCTCAAAACAGAGTATGATGTGTTATTTGGTGGCAAACACATCATTGTTTTCGGAGATCTTCTGCAGCTGACACCAGTGAAAGGGCAACCTGTGTTCAAAATGCTTACGCATGAAGATACCAGGAAGTGCCTAGGGAGCATTGGCAACGTCAATATATGGTTAAACTTCAATTATGCTGAACTGCATGAAAATATGCGTCAGGCGAAGGATGAAGTTTACAAGACTATTCTACAAGATGTTAGAATTGGAAAAGTGACCGAGCATGGGAAAGAAGCTTTACATGCACGATTACTGTCAAATTTATATCCAGAACAAGATGTTGTGCCTGAGAATATTTTTCAGAAAATTACTGAGAAGAAATCTGGAATATGTTTGATGCCAACTCTTGCAGAATGTGCCAAATTCAACAACAAAATGTTGCATTTAGAAAAGCAAGAGATTGTGAAACTGGAAGCTATTGACAGAGTAGAGCATATGGGATCAACAATTATTTTGTCTGAGAATTTGAAAACAAAATTGGATTCATTAGAGAAGACTATATCTAAAACTGCAGGTTTTGAAAAGACTCTGAATGTGTGCTTGAACTGCCGTATAATTTTAAGAAGGAATTTACATGTTGAAAGAGGTCTGGTAAATGGATCAATGGGTAATGTTGTTGATTTTGTAAAATACAGAAATAGAGATGGAATTGAATTTTTAAAAATTAAATTTGATGGCATTGAGGAAGTACAGCTAATTGGTTGTTGTTCTGCTAGATTTTTGCTTGTAAAAGACTTATATGTTCGCCGTAAGCAGTTTCCTGTTTGCTTGGCATATGCGGTGACAATCCATAAATCGCAAGGTTTAAGTGTAGACAGTGCATTGGTGAATATTGGCAGTTCTGTGTTCAAGGAGGGTATGGCATATGTGGCATTGTCACGAGTTAGAACTTTATCGGGATTGTACTTGATTGAGTGTGATGTCACAAACATTTGTGCGGATCTAGATTGTGTTAAGGAATACAATAGGTTAAGAAGAGAGTATGCGCCACATTTGCCTCAATATCCTTTGTTTGAGAAACGTGTGGTAGGCCGGAAACGAAGAAATGTGACCAATACTGGGGAGGTTGTAGCAAAAAGACGAAAAGTCGATGAACCTGAAATTATAAGCAGAAACAAAAAGGATTCTGTTGAAGATGTTGTTGGTTTTCAATTTGAAAACAGTTCTGGTGTCAACTGCTATGCTAATGTAGTGGTTAATGTTTTGTTTTCTCTAGAAAATGTAAAAGAAGAGATTGTGGTCAATTCTGATCAAAGATTTTGCAGTTTGTTAAATTCTGTGTTAGAGAAATGTAGCACTGATAGAACAAAAATAGAAAGTTTGTCTGAAATTCGAAATCTGTTAGACAGATGTTCAGGCCAAACACAATTCTCTCAAAATATTCAGCAAGATTGTCAGGAGTTTTTAATGTATATGCTTGATGTATTGCATGCTGAAGGTGTAGATGTAGATCACCTGTTTGGACTTTCTTATCAATGGCAGCATGACTGTGAGAACTGTAAGGTATCAAGTACTATTAGTGTAGACTCAGAAAGATTTATATATTTAACTTTGCCAGACAGTAAATCAGTCTCTTTTAATAAACTAGTAAAAGCAGCTGATCACAACATGGAGTGTAGCCAATGTAAATCTGAAATGATGTCCACATTATTTATACGAACATATGGCCAGAATGTTATTTTAATGTTCCAACGATGTAGGCCTGATGGAACAAAATTGACAACTTTAATTAAACATTTTGTGGCTTCACAGTTGTCAATATCAGGAAGGACTTTTGTAACTGCAGCAATTATATATCATGACGGTCCTTCAATAACATCAGGACATTACACAGCTTATTTAAAGTCTAGAAATGGCTGGTCATTCTGCAATGATTCTGTTTTAATTTTCACAAAAAAATTGCCGTATGACCTTAAAAACTCTTACCTGGTGTTTTTAAAACCAAAATTTTAGGGAAAGAATCTCGGGATGTGCTCCGAGGAATTTCAAGAATTTCTAATGGCTCCTACACGATTTGGCCTTGAGGATAAGTGTAGTACAGAGACATAACTTCTTACCATAACACTGGACGTCATGGAGAAATAACTGCACTTTGAATGAATTCAGAAAAACTGTTTCTTTTTATAAGCAAATTGAAGCAGCCAATCAAAACATGGAGTAGAGGGAATGTAAGTCTGCAATGCTGTCTACTGTTTTATATTGCTTTGTGATTAAAAGTGATGTAGAGAATTAAATAATTGTAGTAGTCATAGAGATAGTGTAAGTCTGCTTCATAGTAAGCAGTATCAGTGTCATAGGAAATGTAGAACATGACTGAGCAAGAAGGGGAAGATCTTACTAGTCCAGGATTGTGAAAATGATCTTCAACATTTTAATTGTGAAAGTTGCGGAAATACAACATGACGGGATTGGCTTACAAGAATTCTAAGAGTTATAAATGGCTCTGACATGATTTGGCCTTGTGGAAACGTGTGGTAGAGAGCAAGAAGTCATTTATTGTATGTAACATGTTTTTCAAAACGATGGAGGTTTTCTTTCAGAAAGTGGCGGTCTGAAAGTAATAACAGCACAACAGAGTGTAAGCTGTTCATAGGACATCCTTCGACGTCATGGAAAGTAAGTTAACTTTAAGGAGTTCGGAATTCTGATTTGTTATGTTGTATGGGTTTTTTAAACACAATCATTTTGATTGTGTTTTTTTTTCCCCGCTGTTATATGATGAATACCTTCAGGTCACTGTTTTTAGTGAAATTTGATACATTCTGAGAACAGCAAAAATAAACCATTTAACATGTATAATTAATTCTGTACTGTTTGCATTTATGATGTACATTTAGAACTGTGTAGGAGGCATGGAGAAGGAGAGGCTTCTGTAAGTGTCAAAGTTGTTGCATACAGTGCTCATATTCTACGTAGTCTTTCATATGATAGACTACATTTCCACAATGAGATACCTAAGCAAAGGAAACACAGGTGATATGATTGTGGAATGAGCAAAAAAAATTGCACGTTTTTCAATTATATTACCTGTGTTTCCTAACATTACACATCACATTGTGCAGATGAGGTTTAGGTCTGTCCACGGACACAGAAGAGGTCTGGCCTTTGTTCAAGAGTGAAGTGGACATGACTTACTTCATTGGTAGGCCTTCACATGTATTATGTCCTCTGTTCTCTTCAACAACTCGAAATTTCATTTGGAACCCTGAGTAGGCCTCACCTCAAACAAACCTCTGGATAGGACACATCTTATTGGCATCCTGAAACAATCATTTAAAATGTTAGTGTCTTGCGACACTTTTGTGAGACAACAGCAGTGCAAAAGATGCACCATGTTTTAAGATAGGCCTCACTTCATCTGCATCAAGATACTGTTAGTTTAAAATGTATATCTTTAGGACTGTGTAGGGGGCCTGGAGAAGCAGAAGCTTCTGTAAGTGTCAAAGTTGTTGAAAAACTGTTTGTCCTTCAATCTTTTCCCTTGTCTTTTCTAATTTTTAAATACATGTTTTAATATTTTTCAAATGTTTGTTCTCTCTTTCACAGATTGAAAGTATAAAAACAAAAAGTGAGTAAGTTAACGACAATTATAAGGTAAATGTTTTGTACTCTTTTCGTTACATTTCTATCACATTCACCTACTAGTAGTTCGACAGCTTCATTTCTTTAACCCTCAGTTTCCTGCCTTTGCTACATCCCTCATTCCTTTCTCTATTACCTACTTACTCTACTCCTTCCACTCCTTTTCGCAGTCCCTCTCTTCTCATAGTTCCTCACTCTTGTTCACTCACTCCGTCTCTATTACTCTTAGTGTCTTTGACTGATCACTCTTTCACTACTTGTTCATTATGCTTTTTCTGTGTAGTTGAAGCACACTAAGGGGCATATTATGAACACAGCCAATAAATGTATTGCTGTTTTTATTGGCAGAAAACTGTTGCAAAAGTGGTTTTAGCTGCAGTTTTCCGCCGCAAAAGCGGCTTTAGCGACACATTTCTGCCGATAAAAGCTGCAAAACTTTTATTGCCTATGTTGATGATATGGCTCTATGTTATTTACATTTCTTTGCTGTTTCAATTAATCTTTTTCTGTTATTTTTTCTTTTCTGTTTTCTGTTTTTTCTCTCTGTTATTCCACATGTTTTAATCTGATTTTGAACATTCACTCACATTCTCCAAGAAACTCTTCTTTGTTATTGTTCTACTCTCTTTTTTTTCTTTCACTTCCTTATCTATTTTGTTTTTCACAATTATACCCTCTTCCATCTTTTCTTCGGTAAATAGATCTATTAAACAGTATCTCTGGTTTACTCCCTATAGCTGTCTTTCTTTTAACATTACTCTCTGTTTACTTCCCTTATACTTACTCTTCTTTTTTTTTTTTTTTTTTTAATTTTTGGTTCGCTCCCGGTTCGCGAACCGGGAAGCGAACGGGGAAGCGAACTAAAAGAAATAGAGCTTGCCAGAGTGCTAAACATTCTAGCAATTTTTTTTTGAAAGGGGAGGTAGTTCTGAAAAGAACTTTTTTTAATGTTTTTGTTGTTTTATATATATATTTTTTTTTTTTGAACATTTTTTGGTTTTTTTGTATTTTTTGAACAGTTTTATGTTTTTTTTTTGTTTTTGATGGAGGGGAAACAACAAAAAACAGGCATTGAAAAGGGCTCAACAGGAGCAAAAAAAAAAATTACTGTCTGGGGCGGTTAGGGCAATTGTGATTTACATAAGCTAGGTTGATTAACGTAATGCTCATGTTACCACATGACAGCAATGCACCGCAATACAAACAGGTAAATTTGATATGAGCAAAGTTCTCCTGAATGTTTGGCACGGTTTCCCGTGCCTCTGCTCCTGTCAACGATATCTGTGATGTTGACCTGGCCACAGGAGTTGTTGTTGGGTTATCCTGCATGTCACGTATCTCTGCCTGGCTGTAGTTCAATGGATGCCACCTGTTCATGTAACGATGCATTGTATAGTTACCGAAGCTATACTTTTTATCAGTGCCTCTAGATAACCGGTCTTTACAAATGAGGCAGGTGACATACCTAGCATTTACTTTCTTCTGCCCTCGAGGGAGTGAAAAAAACTGCCAAATAAAACTGGCTTTCCGATGGGAAACCCGGGGCACCTCTTGTAAGAACTGTGGTCCTTCTGTCTCCTCTTCCTCTAGTTCATCCTCTTCCTCCTCTGTGTTGCTGATGAACTGGGGAGGTGGTCCTCTCTTCCCATGAGGAGGTGGAGGTGGTGGTGGGGGTGCACCAGCTGAAGCAACTAATGAAGCCATTGCTCAACTCTCAAAAAAGGTCTTCCTCTCACAAAGATGAAAGTCAGAGTGAGGAAAGAAGGAGGGGTTTTCATCATTTGGGAAAAACAATAGTTCTAAACCAATGAAAAGTGTTATTTTTAGGTCACCTGACCTAGCCTTACATCATTATGAAACCAAAAGTGAAATGAACCAATGAAAAGTTTTATTAACAAGTCACATGACCTCTTACGCTTAAGTTACGCGCTGCGGAACGCGCTGCGGAACGCGCCCCAGATCGCTTCCGGGTCGCTGCGCTTCGCGCCTCGGTTCGCGCTCCGGAGCACTTCCGGGTGCGCTAACGCGGCGCGTCATAAGACGCATTACGCGGCAACGCGATACGTCTCGCTTTCGCGACGCGCCGCGAATCACTTCCGGGGAGCTGCGCTTTGCGTCTCAGTTCGCGTACCGGAGCACTTCCGGGTGCGCTAACGCGGCGCGTCATAAGACGCATTACGCGACAACGTGATACGTCGCGCTTCCGCGACGCGTCACGATGTTGATTTCTAACGCGGCAGTTGCGCAAACGGAACGTTTACCGGTTCGCGGACTGGGTCGCGGCCTCAAGATGAGCTAACGGGAAGCTTCCCGGTTCGCGAACCGGGAGCGCACAAAAAAAAATATTTAAAAAAAAATTATTAATAAACATATAAAATATATTTTTGGATTTAAAGAAGAATACATTTTACAGCTACAGATATTAGCTTTTAAAAAACCAATGAAATTCACTGAAAAAACCATAGGTTATAGACCATATATAGTTAGGAATTAGCATTTACAAAACCTTGAAAATTCACTGAAAAAACCATAGGTTATAGACCATATATAGTTAGGAATTAGCATTTAAAAAACCTTATTTTACTCACACAAAACCATTGAAATTCCATATATAGTTAGTTGTACTAACTATATATCGCGCACCCGCAATCCACTGCTGATCATGTCACATATTACATCATTCATGACATGGTCAGTGACATCACTGATGACATCACTGATGACATCTCAAATGACATCACTGATGACATCACTGATGACATCTCAAATGACATCACTGTTTAACTGAACGCCCATTCAGGGCGAAATAACACAAAGAGGATGACTTGGGAAAGAAATGTTTTTTTTTTAAAAACACCCAAAATGTATCCCAATCCTAGTTACTGCATTAACTGAATGAATGTAAAAAAAGTATTGATTTATTGAAATAATGTTACTTGTTTTTAAACTGAGCACTATGCACTTTTTACACTAATCACCATGATAGAGCAAGCAAAGCAATGCTATTTGCACACTACAAAATGGCGACCACAATGCATTTAAAAAAAGATGTCCTTCGTTTATGTTAATGAAGCAGGTGGATAACCAATGTCTTTAAAATGGTGATTTTTACCACACAGTAATGTTACACTGACGAAGCCTGTGAAGGCGAAACGCGTCTGTAAGGGGTCAGGGGGGTTTGGTGATTAAAAATTTTGCAATTGGATACCAGCGTGCCGGCCTTTCTTTTTCGGGATACGAAAAGTGTGCAGCAATATATATATATATATATATATATATATATATATATATATATATATGTATATATATATTCTCTGAAAAAACCTTAGGTTTTAGGGAAAGTTATAGTTAGTTGGGCATTTGACTAGTTTCACTAGTACAAAACCCGTGAAATTCCCCCGTTATAGTTAGTTCAGCTAACTATAAGTCGCGCACCCGCAATGCACTGCTGTTGACGTCACATATTACATCACTCATGACATGGTCAGTGACATCACTGATGACATCACTGATGACATCTCAAATGACATCACTGATGACATCACTGATGCCATCATTCATGTGATAAATTGATGCATCTTCTCACACTCTAATATAACCTTTGATTCGCCCACTCTCTCTCTCTCTCTCTCTATATATATATATATATATATATATATATATATATATTCACTGAAAAAACCATAGGTTATAGACCATATATAGTTAGGAATTAGCATTTAAAAAACCTTATTTTACTCACACAAAACCATTGAAATTCCATATATAGTTAGTTGCACTAACTATATATCGCGCACCCGCAATCCACTGCTGATGATGTCACATATTACATCATTCATGACATGGTCAGTGACATCACTGATGACATCACTGATGACATCTCAAATGACATCACGGATGACATCACTGATGACAACATCCAGTGACTGTGTGTTTCTGTAAAGTTAAAATATGTCTTACATATTGAAGAATGAGTGGAAGTATAAGTGTCTGGATGAAGGATTTAGTAGGTGCATGACTGAATGTATGAGTGAGTGATTAAATGTGTCTCACTGAGTGCATGGGTTAGTGACTAAACTGTCTTAATTTGTGCATCATTATGTCTGTTGTTCTGTAAACTGCAGCATGTGTTGATCAGTAGCTATATGAGTAACTATATGGGTTATTGATTGAT
>NW_027611812.1:0-15703 GCF_964261635.1 Lissotriton helveticus
CTATTTGTATATGTATGTATATATATATACATCTCCTTGATTCGCCGGCCCCAGCATCGCCCAGCACCGGAACAGTGCATTCTGAGACTTGCAGTCCGTTACTACACAATGGGCAGCAGTAAGGGCGGTGTTTCCACTTGGAGGGGGTGTGATATGGTTCCAGCCAATCAGCAAAGAGCGAGACATACTTCCAGGGGGATTGGACACGCCTCCTGCTTTACTTACCATGCAATGAAGAAGGCTCAACAGCCGAAATGCATTTGCCTACCATGTGTATTTTATTGAAATAAAGTGGCCTCCTTGATGTTCCCCCGCTGTGGCTTCCACTCTTTTCTCGTAAAGGAGGTGCTCGTGGATATTTTCAGCGTGTTGGCCAGTGACACGCTTTTGGAAGCCCCCGCATCGCAAGTTGGCTCTGGTGTTCATTGGTGTGGGCGGCTGCGGCTGCTCCCATGGTGTTCTCCGAGGTTTCGGATTGTCCAGAGCCCACCTTCACATCCCGGAGAGAAGAGAAGCGATGCTGAGGCCATTCTGCCTCACACTGGGCCTGATGCACTGACATTGGGGCCCTCGCCTAATTGACTCTCGGACCGAAGGTTGGTGCGGTGAGGAGACTCGAGGGGGTACTTTTGCTCAGTTGGACACATCAGGATAGTGGCCGTGTCCATCTCCTTGACTCGCCGGCCCCAGCATTGCCCAGCACCGGAACAGTGCATTCTGGGACTTGCAGTCCGTTACTACACAATGGGCAGCAGTAAGGGCGGTGTTTCCACTTGGAGGGGGTGTGATATAGTTCCAGCCAATCAGCAAAGAGCGGGACATACTTCCAGGGGGATTGGGCACGCCTCCTGCTTTACTTACCGGGCACTGAAGAAGGCTCAACAGCCGAAATGCATTTGCCTGCCATGTGTATTTTATTGAAATAAAGTGGCCTCCTTGATGTTCCCCCGCTGTGGCTTCCACTCTTTTCTCGCAAAGGAGGTGCTCGTGGATATATATATATATATATATATATATATATATATATATATATATATATATATATATATATATATCCTTACTAATATTATAAAGAGAGAGCCCAAACCTTTGAGGCGGGTAATCTCAGTAACCACAGCACCAATCACAACACCCAATACAGTGTTGGAAAGGGCAGTTGCAGCAGAAGGACATAGGCTATGCAGGCGGATAAAACAATGTATAAACAAATTTGCAAAAAACTACATCATCCAAAAGGCCAAGGGCCAAAATAACATCAAACAGGAAATGATGTAATAATGTGACTCACTATATTGAGACTGAGAGCCTGGAGCCAAATTGATCATGAACAAGGGATATGCTATCCCGAAACGCGTAGATTTGTGCCTGCCTGCTTGAGAAACTCCATGCTGTGAGGATTAAATAAAAAAACACATAAGTGAAGACAAACGCGAGTTCGTCCCGTTTTTCTCCCAGCTGGGGGAATTGGTTGTGGATGTAAATGCCCACGGCAGAACCACGCCGCATTTAAATCCACAACCATGCACGCTACATATTCCTCACCAAAGTCCCTTCACCGTAAAACCAAAATGGAGCACCCTTTGGGTTGCCAAAATGCATTTATTCTGCTTCGTGCGCTTCTTAAAAATGCATTACTATCTCACAGCATGACGCGTTTCGGTCATATCACCTTTTTCAAAAACCGAATGTGAGACTTCATGTATTGCCCGTGGTTATGTGGTCCTCATTACTCCCCCTTTAGTGTAGCCAACAAAGAAGGTCTATGATTTCTTTGGTAACTTCCGTTCCCAGCATCACAACCTTTGCATATATTGGGTGTAATCTTAGTGAAATTGATCTCAGTGATCACATTTTTATTTTAGTAATAATTGCGACTGCCTTGTGCCACTCTGTGCTGTAATTTTTTGGGTGTGACTACATTGCACATTATCCCCCTCGCCGAGCGCTTACTTGCCCATTACAAGTCTCACGCCTGAAGGTGCTGGTCTCAGTTACTGCCGCCTCAACATGTGGTCATGTCCAACTTCTTGTTGGCAGGCAGAGTTTCTTTGTTGGGTTGGGGCGGTTCTGGCAGAATTATTATAGTCCATCAAGTGCCAACAGATTGCCGAAATCCTTGTCGACGGGTGCCTCCGGCGTGCGTGTGGCTTGCACGCTACATAGTCCTCATCAACATCCCTCCACCAAGAGAACCAAAACGTAGCACTCTCTGGATTGCCAAAATGCATTTATTCTGCTTTGTGCCCTTCTTAAAAATGCATTACTATCTCACAGCAAGACGTGTTTCTGACATATTGCCTTTTTCAAATGCTGAATGTGAGACTTCATGTATTGCCGGTGGTTATGTGGTCCTCATTACTCCCCCTTCAGTGTAGCTAACAAAGAAGTACTACGATTTCTTTGTAGTACCTTCAGTTCCCAGCGTCACCACCTTTGCATATATAGGGTGTAATCCTAGAGAAATTGATCTCAGTGATAACGTTTTTATTATAGTAATAATTGCGACTGCTTCGTGCCACTCTGCGGCCTGAAGGTGCTGGTCTCAGTGACTGCCACCTCATCATGTAGTCATGTCCAACTTCTTGTTGGCAGGTAAAGTTTCTTTGTTGGGCTGCGGCGGTTCTGGCAGAATTATTAATTATAGTCTATCAAGTGCCAACAGACTGCCTGCATTATGTCTGTTGGTTCCCTCATTATCAGTTATCTATCACTGTAATGAACTTAGTGCTTGACGTCTTAAACCCCACTCCTTTCTGTCTTTTCCTCAACTGCATGACACCCTCTGGAATTTGGAAGGGAACTGAAGACACACTTCTTCAGAAAACCCTACCCCTGGACACAGTAAGAACCTGACACACCTCCTCCATCACCATTTTGTAAACAATCATGTATCATGACTCAGGGCTCTGTATTTTCAGCATTCTGTTGCTCTCCGGCTCTCTGGCTACATTTGCAATCCACAATATCAGCACATATATAGATCTTCAATCAATCAATCAATCAATCAAAGCATTTGTATAGCACGCCACTCACCCAGAGGGTCTCAAGGCGCTTGGGTGAGGGGGGTCCGCTACTGCTCGAACAGCCAGGTCTTCAGTTGCTTCCTGAAGGAGAGGTGGTCTTGGGTCAGGCGGAGGTGGATGGGGAGGGAATTCCACGTCTTGGCAGCCAGGTAGGAGAAGGATCTTCCTCCCGTTGTGGCTCTTCGGATGCGGGGGACAGCGGCGAGGGCATGGCTGGTCGATCGGAGCTGGCGGGTGGGAGTGTAGAAGGTCAGACGGTCGTTGAGGTATCTTGGGCCTTGGTTGTGGAGAGCTTTGTGTGCGTGGGTGAGGAGTCTGAACGTGATTCTCCTGCTGACGGGAAGCCAGTGCAGGTTTCTCAGGTGTACGGAGATGTGGCTGTGTCGGGGAATGTCCAGGATGAGGCGTGCTGAGGCGTTCTGAAGGCGCTGGAGTCTTTTCTGTAAGTGACCGAACTCATATTGAAATACCATATTGTTGATGCCACCAATATTATCCAGATACTGAACTCCTGCGACAGACATTTACTTACAACAGCAGCACAAATAAAAATACTCTTCCAGGTTCTGGAAGCAGTGGCTGCTCCTCCGGTAAGGCGGAAGAGTGCCGCCCCACTGACTCAAAAGGAAAAATACAATGATAATAATGTATCATTATTATCATTGTATTTTTCAGTGGCTCGTGGAGTGGGGCGGGGCTGGGTGGCGCAGGGTGAGGAGTGGTTTGCATTCCTCAAGTGCGCATGACTGCTTGGTTGGCCCTCTTTGGACAGCCAAACAGTCCAGCACACTTTGCATCTTCCCCACCAGGCTTGCTTTACAGAGCCTGGTGAGGAACATGCAAAGCCTCCCAGTCCCCCTCTGAGCGCCTTGGTTCGGCGCTCGAGGGGGACTGACCAATCACAAACACAAACACATTGCAGCAGTGTGATTGGCCTTGGGGAGACTGGGAGCCGGGTGGTTCCTGCTGCCGGCAGAAACAGGAAGAAGAGGACGGAGGAGAGGTGACGGCTGGCCGGCCCCTGCCTCACCATTCCCGATTGGTAGCAGCCGCCTCTGTGTGGAAGTAGTTTGTATGTTACCAAGAGGTAGTTATTTAAAGATATAGTTAGCTCAGAGAGAATGATGGTGGGTTGATTGTCTTGTGCACGATACCTGAAGGATCCAAAGTATCATACAAATTACCAAGCTGTGATCGTTGACAAGACATCATACTGAGCGGCATATCTCTAGCCCCAGAAGCTCTAAAAGACTGCACAGTGGCTGTTACTCAGGTAGTGAACATTAAACATGGTTTCATTTTAAAGATATTAGCTGGGGTGGTCCTTGAATGAAATCTGGCAATCATTGTGCTCACAGCTTGTTGAATAACAGGAGTCTAACCTATTTCTTAAATATATGATTTATACAATTTATATGAGATGTTGGAAAATGTAATTACAAAGTTTATTGAGCAATGGTATTAATTTGACTCATTTCTTTATTCCACATCAGTTAACTTTCTGTGAGTATTCTGAAAAGGATTTAAGTTTAGTAGATGATTATTCATTTTAACAGGTCATGCTTTAATGATTGCAGAAGCAGGGGTAATGTCCTTAAAGGAACTCACTAGATAAATGGATCTGTGGTGAGCGTTGTATGGAAATTTAACAAATCGAACTAGATTTGAAGTTGGCATACTTTCATATCTATACCTGTGTAGGCAACAGAATGTAGTCTAGTCGCTTGGTGTGAAGGACCTTATTTATGAGGCCCTTATGTTGAAATTGGCAATATATATACACATAAGCGGCGTTCATTTGTGTTCACTGTACCCCTTGTTGTAAGCAGAACGGATATCGCTAAAACACTGACTGTGTTATCCCGCTAGCATAGACCCATGCACACACGTACACGACAGCCATTTTAGGTATCATGGTCTCCCTGTTCACGATCGCCCGTCAGCACACTTCCCTGACCCTGCAAGCTTCCCCCCCATGCACCCTGACTGCCCCCGCTCTCACATGCACAAGTCATGAGCCCTCCCCTCCCCGCATGACTCTGTCTCTGAGAATCGCACCCCGCGCCTGACCAACACCTCCTGTCCCTCCATGAATACCCCTCCTTTGATGACCTCTTCCTCTGAACCTAATTGTTTGCACGGACCGCTGGTCATCCCTTAGCCCGAGGATACAGTTTATTGCCCACTACTGTATGCACTCGTCTTTCTTGAAAGAAGCCACTATTGATCATGGCCACCCCACCCCCTGAGATTCGATCAGGCACACACATTCCAATGGAATCAGCAGAACTCTCAGCTGCGTGACAGCCCCCTCCTATTGCATGAAGGATAAGGGCCCCTACTGTAGCCACGTGTTGGAATATCTTCGTACTTCACAATGTATTGATTGTAATAAAGGATGCCTGTGTGCCACAAACCTGTGTATAAAAGGCGAAGCCTCAGAGAAACTTGTTAGAGCACCTCCCGAAGACACTATGCGAGTGTCCCAAATGACATGCTCTCCTCATGAGTAATAAACTCTGTTCTTGTTTTCCTGCTTCCAGTGCCCGTCTCTTCATTTGGTAATTATTTATGATGGGAACGAAGAGTCGCCCTGCACCAGCAGCCTGGGCATCGGGTGCGATATGGGCTGACTTTTCTACAATTGGCGTCCCAACGCGGGGTCCATCAGCGACATAAGGTCCGGTAAGAGAGGTCCAGACGATGGGGTGAAAATCTAAATGATTGGAGTATACCTGCCTTGAGAGGGCCCTCGTCCGGCTGCCGATTGAATGAACTTCACCGATTCCGAACGGACCTCTCTCAAATGACCTATTGTCCTGACTGGAATCCCACAGGACTGCTGCGGTAAAAACATGGAGAAAGAGAACGATCGGGCGCTGGAAAAAGGAAGGCGAAGAACTGTCCACATGGTCCGGTCCGGGTAAGGTCGTGACACACGACGAATTGCGAAATTGATTGATTGATTGTTTGAAAATACTAGTATTACTTATTGATTGTTTCTGAGAGATTCTCTATTTGCAAACAAGCACAGAGTCGCCATACTCTGTTTAGTCTTTGCAGATAGTGAAGGATAGGTAATGCAGACTTTTGTCCCCATTGTAATCCGTCATACCTATTTTTCTCCTCATTGATTGATTGATTGAATTGAGCATTGAATTGTTCGAAGTTGGTTCTCTTAAGGATCTTCCCTGCCTGCAAACGGGGAAGAATAGGAATATTCTCCCTCCCTTTGCCGGTAGTGAAGGGTAGGTAACGCAAGCCTTTAACACGTCGTACCTATTTCATTCCTCATTGATTGATTGATTGTCCGAACATTGACTGTTTGGAATTGGTTCTTTTTGGAGGTATTCTCTATTTGCAAACAAGCACAGAGTCGCCATGCTCTGTCTAGTCTTTGCAAATAGTGAAGGGTAGGTAATGCGGACCTTTGTCCCCCGTTGTAATCTGTCATGCCTATCTACTCCCCACTGATTGATACGCCAGTCTCACCCGGACCATTTACTAGAGGAAGGTCATCTGGCCCGACCAGAGAGCACCCCTAGTGAAAAGGACATATACAATAATAACGAAGTGATCACTATATCCTGTTAACAGAAACTTTAGCATGAAACAACCTGGAAAGAAAGGAATAGGAAAACGAAAATCAGTAGGCCACTGATGAACTTTTTATTAAATAACGAACAAGGAAACGATAACAATACTTAATAATAAAACCTATGAGTGTCCTAGAAACAAGAAACGTTAGAAAAAAGTCCGTAATAAGAAACCTGAAAACAGTAAGAGAAACCAAGCGTGACATTGCAACGGTCACAAGGCAACGAGGCTTCATTGCCCCTCACTGCCCCAAACATGTCTGTCCCACTGCCTGCCACGCCCAAATAACGGCAACTTGGGAAAGATACAAGTCAGCAGACATCCGCCTCCATTCTGGAAACTTCCAAAGTGCAACAGGTTTGCGGCTACGCCCAGCCGGAAACAACACATATAGGGCGGGTCCTGCTGCCAACAGTCGGCCGGAGATCATCACGTAGGGTGTAGCCGGAGGAGAGGCCGAGGCCAAAGGGACCCGGCCAAGGGGATTGCTATGACAACCCTGGAGAGTTGCAGGGGGGGGAATGTCTATGTCCTCGACCCTCCCCTCTCTCTCCCAGTCTGGACCAACATCCATGAAGGGCCTGAAGAGAGGTCGAGGCCGAAGGGATCCGGCCAAAGCGGCTGCTACTACAACACTGGAGAGTTGCAGGGGGGGGGAATGTCCTTGTCCTCGACCCCCCCTCTCTCTCTCTCGCCCCCAGTCATGGCAAGGAGCGTCCGGCCGCCATCAACCAGAGGCCCGGCCCAAAGACGGACGGGACATTTCTTTTTTCTTCCATAATGGCAGCGGCAACACTGGGGGGGGGATGTTTTGCACATGCCTCCGACCCCCCCCTCGCCTTCATCGCCTGGTCCGGCCATAACAAATGTCAAGCGAGACGCCGTGGGGTGCACTGGGAGGGAGAGGCGGTGCGAACAAGCCTCTCCCGCCTCCCCAGGTGGAGGCTTCCCAGCTGCACCCTCAGCGCTTCAGGCACCCGAAAAAGGGTTCTTCCACTGTGGCGATGCTGCAACGCCTCGCCCGGCAGGGTGGAGCCCGTCCGCTCATTTGACCCCACGATCGCCGGTAGCTGCCGAACTCTCAAAATGGTGATCGACCTGGCAAGAGCGGGCCCAGCACGAAGGAATGGCCCGGTCACCAGTTGACTCCACCACCATAGTTCTCCACAACCTTGAAGATTCTAGAGGAGCCGCGGGAGTCCCCGACTCCCGCAAATACCCCCGATGGGGAATGACTGCCATGATTGCCCTCGGAACGATGGAAATGTAGCCGCAGGACGTCGGCGCTCCCATGCTGACGCCAGCCTCAGTTTGAATGACTAGAATCCTGCAGACTGCAGTTCGGATCAGTTCCGGTGAAAGCACAGTATGACCCGGTAGGAACATTGTTGCCTCCCTCCCCTTTTGATTGATGGTTCAGACCACCGACCCTTTCTTTTGCCCTTTAATGGAACTTTTGGACTGCCAAAAAAAGCTCTGGGCCAACCACGAGTTAGTAGAGATTTAGACTATGCCTGGTTCTGCCTGACCGCACCCAAAATGACACTGATGCAAATGAAACTCTCAACTCCTTATTGTACCCCGATTGCTCAGCCTTGATGTCATAGGATATGTATGAAGTTTTTTAAACATATAGATTGATATAGGATGTGTACTGATTATGAGTTCGGACAATGGATTGATATAGGATGTATACTGTCAGCTCGGACAATGAATTGATATGAGATGGGTACGGGTTATATGTTCGGACAAAGAATTGATATTGGATGGGTACTGGTTATGTGTTCAGACGGTAAATTGACATCAGATGGGTATTAAATGAACATTCGGACAATGAATTGTTGTTAAGTTTGACGCAGCATGATTGTTGAAAATTGGAAGCCCAACACTTATGACACTCGCTCACACTGAAGTCTCGACATGATTTTGTTGCACTTGTCGCACTTTTTAGATTATGAAATAAACGACCACCGACTCCATTAAAGTTTTCTGCTAATAAGTATCCCCACATATAACAGTTCCAGCCTGCTCCGTGGCCGGCCCACGGGGTTGTAGGCCCATATTTATGCACCGACATTCTTATTAAAGATTTTTGGGAAAAAGCAAACGTAGTTGTCACGTGTGAATTAGTAAGTTTCGAATAAATGACCACTATTTAAGGATTAAAAAGTATAGTACGCAGGGATACTGCAAAAATGAATGGTACAGGTTTTTGTTGTATGTACTTTGCACATCTTTGTACGGCCTAAAGCAACCGCTAAAAGACCCTGGAATTCAGTCTATACTTTATATACTACCGGTATCAGAAAAATTGTGCTAAAAATGCCCCTAAGTTGCTCCAAAGGAGTGCCATCTGGCCTCCCTACATACGATCCGTAATACCACACTTGGGTGACCTATGCTATCCACCGGCTTCCGATAATCATCTCTCGTACACTAAAAGGTTCATCTGGGCTTAAATGCCGAATTGGCAAGAACTGCGTTCCGGGGAGATAGACCGCGTATGTAGTAAGTAAAAGCCTTTTCGGGTTTATGCGCGCTGATGTATTCTTAAATGCTGCCCCCGCCTCTTCTTTTTCCCTCTTTTCTGCAGGTCACTTTGGAACATCGGTTAAAAATACGAAAAGAAGAAAATGGTGATCTAACGGACGAAGAAGACGGGAAAAAGGCGTTCGATTATGGTGCCCACGCACTCCGAATAATACAATCTAAACTAATGTGCACACATGATTAAACCCTCCACACTTAACTAAATAGGGAAAGTTTAAGGAAAATTCCGAGGTAAGGATTACACAAGTACCCTCCGACGGGAGGACTAGGGATATTGCCGACACTTAAAGACCTACTACCTCCTTTTCGCATCCTCATAGACAAGTAACTAAAAGCTGCCCCATTGTTCTCCAATTGACACCAACTGTTGTCTCAGCCTGGAAACACATTTGCTAAAATAACTCGAAAATACCGCCGTGAGCATTAGCCCGACCAGGTCAGTGCATGACCAATTGCCAACGGCGTAAGTGTGTACAATCAAAGCCACCAGTAAGGGCAGCCCACGGTTAAAAGAGAAGAAAAAGGTAAAAAGAGCTTAGGATGCTAAGAATGCACAGCATACAGAAAGGGATAATTTTGGCCAATAACTGTTTCATGTTTTGTCTTGGATTTTTGTGTATAATACATGTACTGTCTTCCCCGTCTGAGTTTGTGTGTACGTAATGTATGGATTTACGTCATCCCTCCGTTTGTGCTTCCGTATTACTTAACACCTGTTGTTCTATGTTGTGCGCGCACTGAATGGTCCATTATTGTACACATCTCACTCTCTCTCTCTCTCTCTCTCTCCCCCTCTCTTTCTCTCTCCATGTCACACGTGTACTGAATGGACCACTTAGAGTGCGGTCTCTTTCTCTCTCTCTCTCTCTCTCTCTCTCTCTCTCTCTCTCTCTCTCTCTCTCTCTCTCTCTCTCTCTCTCTCTCTCTCTCTCTCTCTCTCTCTCTCTCTCTCTTTCTCTCTCTCTCCCTCTTTCCTCTTTCCTCTTTCCTCTTTCCTCTTTCCTCTTATGATGACGTTGTGCCCCTCCGGCACGAAACATAATTGGGTTTCCTCGAACGCAAAGGTGTTCAGCAAAATTGACCAAAACGATTGTGACTTGCCATATTACTACCTCTCCTTTCTGCAAAACGATAGAACCCGAGTTGGTAATGAAGGAAAGGACAGGTAAGACGACGGACGTCCCCTAATCTGGCCTTTTATAAGGGAACTATAACGTCAATGGTCTTCTGTTTCTCAGTTCGCTAAAAATGCAATTCCCAATGCACAAATTACTTCGCTCCTCTGCCCTTGAGTACGAATGTCCAGAGTACCCCACTTCTCCCGATCGACCCCAGCTTCATGTCATCCACCCTCGAAAGCGAAATTGATGACCTTGATAACGTTCACTCCCCAAGAAGAGCATGTTTTACGTACACCCCCTCCCCCTTCTTCATTACGTTAACGCCCCACTTACAAGAGTTAGCCGACCCCGAAGGGAGATGTAAGATTGTCGATACTTGGGTTAAAGGGAAGGGCGAGTCTCTACATAAGGACTCGATTTTGAGTTTGATATAATACACTGCGTATAAAGGTCCTATTTCTCTCCACGTACGTCACGAATGAGCACCGAACAGAGTTATGAATTCCATAGCAATGCACTCCTACAGACTCCATAAATGACAACTTCTGACTGTGACCGATGAACTTATTCCCCACCTACATAGGATTGGGGACGGAATTGAGAGGTATAAATGTCTTCTCCTGCCAGTTTTTCTAAAACTTGTTTTCTACCCATTCAAAGATCCAATTACCGGAGGAGAGGAGCTGGACGTGACGCACAGCCTGGCCACAGATCATGGAACACGTGTGACCGCAACCAAAGGTGGAGCCGCAGAGCAATGAGACGCGGGACGAGGCATAACGTTCAAACTCAGCAGATGGAGGAATGAAGGGCTGCCTTGAAGCCCTCGACTCGCTGACCCACTCGTGCCTGAAGTCCCCCGTCCCCTTTTGAGTCCGACTGTTGGGCTCGCCTGCTCGTTGTCCTTTGCTCCCTTGGTCCCTTGGTATGTTCAAAGATCTGGCCCCACTCCGCCCTCTCTTCCCTCAATTATTCAACAAACTCTTTCATATAAACTTTTGACTATGGACTGGGATTTTGCCACGGAAAAAGAAAGACACGCAGGTGCCCAGCATGAGGCACCCCTAAGAAAATGAGTTAGGAAACAGGACTGTGATCTAACAGCAGAGGACTGATCGCACCCTGCAACGCGTAAGGATGATTCCGAGCTGGACTTATAGCTCCACCGCCGGTGCTCAAAAGCGCCAACGAAAAGAAAAACGGACTTACAGAGTCTACCAGTGGTGGCTCGTCGTTGAAAAAGACATTTTCACTAAGGCCCCCTTCCTGAACTTTCTCCCTCAATTCTTGTTGCTTTCAAAAAATGTTTTCGGTCACTTAAGTCCAAAGGTCTCATATAGCACTTTTTACTATATGTTGATGTCATTGAAAAGAAAGTCAGAACTTGAAGTCTATAATATGTCGGAACGTTTTTCCTGATTGCCCTCGACTACGTGTTATGCCGATCTCTAGATTTGTATGAATAACGCAGCAAATGTAAATTCACATGTACCGTATTCCGCCAATTGTATCGACTGCATATGGCTACACGCAATTTGCTAGCATTTGACAAACGTTATTTAATTGGCCACACATGACTATATGTACACTCCGTCAGTTGGGGTAAACACAAATGTACTAGCTATGTTTAAAAGCGGCGACTGTTGAAATTGGCAATGTATATACACATAAGCGGCGTTCATTTGTGTTCACTGTACCCCTTGTTGTAAGCAGAACGGATATCGCTAAAACACTGACTGTGTTATCCCGCTAGCATAGACCCATGCACACACGTACACGACAGCCATTTTAGGTATCATGGTCTCCCTGTTCACGATCGCCCGTCAGCACACTTCCCTGACCCTGCAAGCTTCCCCCCCATGCACCCTGACTGCCCCCGCTCTCACATGCACAAGTCATGAGCCCTCCCCGCATGACTCTGTCTCTGAGAATCGCACCCCGCGCCTGACCAACACCTCCTGTCCCTCTATGAATACCCCTCCTTTGATGACCTCTTCCTCTGAACCTAATTGTTTGCACGGACCGCTGGTCATCCCTTAGCCCGAGGATACAGTTTATTGCCCACTACTGTATGCACTCGTCTTTCTTGAAAGAAGCCACTATTGATCATGGCCACCCCACCCCCTGAGATTCGATCAGGCACACACATTCCAATGGAATCAGCAGAACTCTCAGCTGCGTGACAGCCCCCTCCTATTGCATGAAGGATAAGGGCCCCTACTGTAGCCACGTGTTGGAATATCTTCGTACTTCACAATGTATTGATTGTAATAAAGGATGCCTGTGTGCCACAAACCTGTGTATAAAAGGCGAAGCCTCAGAGAAACTTGTTAGAGCACCTCCCGAAGACACTATGCGAGTGTCCCAAATGACATACTCTCCTCATGAGTAATAAACTCTGTTCTTGTTTTCCTGCTTCCAGTGCCCGTCTCTTCATTTGGTAATTATTTATGATGGGAACGAAGAGTCGCCCTGCACCAGCAGCCTGGGCATCGGGTGCGATATGGGCTGACTTTTCTACACTTATGCCGCTGTTGCATCACTTTTTGTAATACTGAGGCTGCTTAAAAAATGTGTTACACGGCACCATATTTACAAAGTGATGCATCCAGGCAGATGCGTCACTTTGTAAACCCCTGTGCTACATTATACCTGCAACAGCGATAATGTATGCAGGGTGGGCAATCCAGATATGGCTTGTAGAAGTGTTACATTTCACTGCAACACTTTTAAAGCCTCACTGCGTCAAATCCTTACCCCTGCTCGAAGCAGGCGAAAGGGGTGATGCAGGCCTTTTCACATGGGGCTTGCCCCATGTGAAATGACACATTGCTGGAGTTGCGTCTGTTTTCAGTCACACTCCAGCAATACGTCATTTTTGCACCGACAGATACGTCAAGATTCCTGACGTATCTGTCAATCCTTGCGCCATGGAGCGCCGTACAGTAAATATGGCGCATCCATGGCGTTGCAAAGAGGGCACACTGAAAAATGTTGCAACGCTGTTTTACCGCAGCGATGCGACAATTTTCATAAATGAGGCCCAACGTTTCTGTTGATTTCATATGCCTGTAATCATGATGTGCATAGGCAGTGCACTCCCCAAGACCGACCAACATATTGTATGAAGAAACTACATTTAAAATCCTTGCCACCAGACCACCTCCAGTGGCCTGACCAAGGTAGGATGTGTCAGCAGAATACTGACATGAAAATGGGCATTCCGCCTCCGAGACAGAAGCGGTTGCCCCCAGTGGGTTCATTAGCTCAACACCTGCTACTATGCTGGGCCTCTATCGACAAAAGTTGTAAGTAACAATGGGGTCTTTTTTAAGGTAGCCTTAATGACTCTTATACCTGGACATATATACCTGGACAGCCAACATCAAACAAAAACAAGTGGACAGACTGGGTCTTTCTGTTTTAAAAGCCAGGTAGGAAAGGGGTTAATTAAGCCCTACTGGCTCCATCTCTAGGTCTTCTGTAGGTTTGTTTGCACAAGGGGGCCTCCATCTATAATGCAGCTCTCTGAATCTCAAGAAGAGGGATCTGCATCAGGTATGGCTTATATCTCAAGGGATTGATACAATCTGGGATCTTGCACCCCTTAATTAAAAACTGAAATGTTGAATACTCAAATGAGGACAGTGGAGCGGCAGGGGGTGAATGCCTGGCTGTCATAGGCTCTCTGCTCCGACATTCCTGTTTCTCTTTCAGGCTGTACCTACTTCAGGAAGAACATATTGGGCTAGAAGTTGAGTTACACTCACACAAGTAAGTTTCAGGTTTATAATTTTTTTTTTGTATTTTAAAGCGCTGCTTACCACCAGATGGTGGGCTCAGAGCGTTTTGATAGGGGAACAGATACCAGGGCCATCCAGTGCCAGACACTGGAACTAAAGGTCTAGAATCAACCAATGAAGGAGTCACAGCAAGCGCGGTGTCAAGAGAGCCATTGTCAGATACCAAATGGTGGCAAGGCCTTGAGGAGGAGCAGGAGAAGGCGGGCCTTCTTATGTGTTTGAATGAGTATGCTGGTCTTTTTCTGCAGTCAGAACCTTCTATATTCTGGTATGTGCAGTCTTTCACACTACAGTCATTCATATTTTCTCACCTTAATTTAGAACATTAGGCCCTCAATGGGTGGTATAACCCTTGTGTCATGGGGTATACTAGTCACAAGGTGCTCTCTAACTCTCGTTTCAGGTCAGAGGCAGTGCCGTCTTCACGCATGGGCACGCTGGGCTGTTGCCCGGGACCCCACGAGCATAGGGGTCTGTTGTAAATCAAAGATGACTCTGGATTCAGGAAGGTGGCAGGTAAGCAGTTTAATACAGCAGTAAAGAAAGTAACAGGACCGTCGCCCATCCGGCCAAGCAGTAACTGACACAGATTAGAATCAGGGATAGCGTCATGGGGAGAATCATGTAAACAATCTAGAAGGTTGGTACAAGGACAAGCAGGGAAGGGAACAGGTAAGGAAAAACCATGTACAACACATCTCCCCCCCTTGGACAATAAAAGAAAAGAAAGAAAAGCATAAGACAAATGAACAGAGAAAACACTCAATGAACATAATCATTTAAATAAGCAGGTGGATGACGAGAGCGAGGACTCCTTAAGCTCACGCTAGAAGAAGAATGAACAGAAGTAGAAGCAGGAATAGAAATCCCAACTCCATCATCACACAAAGAAGAGGAAGCATCGCCACCACCCACCTCCCCCCGTACAGCAGGCAAACAAGGCAAATTAGAATCCTCCTGAGCTGATAGCATGTAACCATTGCAACTTTTATCAGAAAAACTAGAAGAACAATCTGCAGAATTTGTCCCATTTTTCTGGTAAAGCGCAACTCTCCTGTAGTTCCACTTAGCACCATTTTCAAGCAGTACAAAATGAGGAAAAGCCTTCTTAACACGAAATGGACCACTAAATTTTGAAAGGCCTTTGGCACACCGACCAGGTTTGACTTTGACAAGATCCCCATCGGAGATAAGTAGAGGAAACAATTTTGAAGGGGAGCATTGCTTACCATCCTCTCTTAACCAGGCAGGAGTCAATCTTGAAACAGGGGAACGACCCCGCATTAGCTCAAAGGGAGATTTTTCTCCCTGCTTATGGGGCGTTGAGCGATACGCCCAAACTAACTCTTGCACACGCTCATCAGAGAAACATCCACTCGCAACTGACATCTGAATCACGCCTTTCACCAGTCGGTTGACCCTCTCACATAGACCATTGCTCTCAGGGTTGTAAAGACAAGTGCGGTGATGAGATATGCCACATTCACGCACAAAATTAGCCATTTTGGTAGATGTTAGCTGGGTGCCGTTATCAGTAATAAGAACGGATGGAAAACCCTCATTCAGAAAAACAGACTTAAGGAAAAGAATAGTGGAATCAGTCGTGATC
>NW_027611813.1:0-42319 GCF_964261635.1 Lissotriton helveticus
GGGGAGAAGAGACAGTGAGGGGCAGGAGAGAGAGGGGGAGGGAGAAGAGGGAGTGAGGGGCAGGAGAGAGAGGGGGGAGAAGAGGGAGTGAGGGGCAGGAGAGAGAGGGGGGAGGGAGAAGAGACAGTGAGGGGCAGGAGAGAGAGGGGGAGGGAGAAGAGGGAGTGAGGGGCAGGAGAGAGGGGGGAGGGAGAAGAGGGAGTGGGGGGCAGGAGAGAGAGGGGGAGGGAGAAGAGGGAGTGAGGGGCAGGAGAGAGAGGGGGCAGGAGAGAGGGGGAGGGGCAGGAGAGAGAGGGGGGAGGGAGAAGAGGGAGTTAGGGGCAGAAGAGAGGAGGGAGGGAGAAGAGGGAGTGAGGAGCAGGAGAGAGAGGAGGGAGGGAGAAGAGGGAGAGAGGGGCAGGAGAGAGAGGGGGAGGGGCAGGAGAGAGAGGGGGAGGGAGAAGAGGGAGTGAGGAGCAGGAGAGAGAGAGGGGGAGGGAGAAGAGGGAGTGAGGGGCAGGAGAGAGAGGGGGGAGGGAGAAGAGGGAGTGAGGGGCAGGAGAGAGGGGGGAGGGAGAAGAGGGAGTGAGGGGCAGGAGAGAGAGGGGGAGGGAGAAGAGGGAGTGAGGGGCAGGAGAGAGAGGGGAGGGAGAAGAGACAGTGAGGGGCAGGAGAGAGAGGGGGAGGGAGAAGAGGGAGTGAGGGGCAGGAGAGAGAGGGGAGAGGGAAAAGAGGGAGTGAGGGGCAGGAGAGAGAGGGGGGAGGGAGAAGAGGGAGTGAGGGGCAGGGGAGAGAGAGGGAGGGAGAAGAGGGAGTGAGGAGCAGGAGAGAGAGAGGGGGAGGGAGAAGAGGGAGTGAGGGGCAGGAGAGAGAGAGTGGGAGGGAGAAGAGACAGTGAGGGGCAGGAGAGAGGGGGGAGGGAGAAGAGGGAGTGAGGGGCAGGAGAGTGAGGGGGAGGGAGAAGAGGGAGTGAGGGGCAGGAGAGAGAGGGAGGGAGAAGAGACGGTGAGGAGCAGGAGAGAGAGGGAGGTGGGCAGAGGACCAACTAGTAGAAGTCAGTTGATGGTGATTAAGTCCTGCTCAATCGGAGCACGGCAGCGGCATCAAGATCGCCATGCCCTGGGGAGCTCCGGAGTGCCAAGCTTAGTTTTTTATTGAAGGGGCTTCTACCCCGAATCTTCAGAGCCTACAAAGGGGTGTGTGAACGTCAGAAGCGACCAGGACTGCGCAGGCTAACGTCCGACGTCAATTATGCTGGTCTATGCTCTTTTTTAGGTCTCGCTGAGCCATCGCGTTAGCGATGCTCTACAAGAGTTAAGGAGGGACTTTCAAAAATGCTCCCAAAGTTTGCAGGCGGATTGGGCACAGTGCACGTGCGCCGGGCGCGCGCACCATTTGTCCGCAGCCTTTGGGAGGACTTTTGCGGCCGCTTTGATGTTCTCAGTGAGCCTCATGGCCACTAAGAACATCAAATCGGCCGCAAAAGTGCTAATCATTTGCCAACCCCTCCCTTATCCCACTTCCGGCTTATCTCTCTTCCTCTCTTCTTTCTGACAGATCGGCAGAGACGTGAAGAAGTCCTGCAAATGACTGTAATATCTTCTTGTATATATGTCTGTGCCCTTGCCAGACTAAGGAAAGAGAAATGTGTGTTTTAAGATAAATAACAGCAGCATCACCGTTACGGGCAATGTGGCTTCACAGCAGCAAGTGGCAGACAGATATCACCCCAAGAGGTGCCACATCACTGCACCCGGCACTGACAGCACACCAACGAGCACTGTCATCTCACAATTATCATCACACCAAGAGGGGTGACATCCCATTACTGGGCACTGTGACACCCAAGCAACTAGCAATAGGGGGTTAGTGCTGTCAAGGCAACCAGCACTATGACATCATAACGGGGGCAATGTGACATCACAACGACCAGCACTGTGGCAATACAACAAGGGTCATTGTTAGACGGGGACCTGGAGGGTCGGCCGAGCACCAGGGAGAGGCCTCCAGTGAGGACCGTCTCTAACGATCGCACAGACAGGTAACTTCCCCCCCCCACAGATGGACACCACACGAAGATCAGGGCAACACCTTTTATAGGCAATTCTTGGAGAAGGGTGGTACGATACAAGGCGATCAGGACACGATGATCCTCTCAATTCTAGTCTCTAGTAGGGGAAGGGGGTAGCGGGACAGTCTTGGTACCCACAGGTACTGAGGTGTAATGGTGGTAGCTCACAATCCTCGAGCTCGGTGTTCGGAGGGGTCAGACCGCGGCAGCGCCAGCAGGTCCCGAAGAGGTCGTAGGTGGCAACGGGCCGCGGCAGCGCCAGCAGGTCCCAACGAGGATGAAGGTTACGTCGGGCCGCGGCAGCGCCAGCAGGTCCCACGAGGATGAAGGTTGCAGAGGGCCGCGGCAGCGCCAGCAGGTCCCACGAGGATGAAGGTTGCAGAAGGCCGCGGCAGCGCCAGCAGGCAGGACAATGGTTCACAAGGCAGGGCTGTGGCAGCGCCAGCAGTCCGTCAAGGATGAGTTCGTCGCGGTGTCTCTCGACTCCAGGATACAACTGCCTTCCTGTCCTGGGGCTGCCTCAGTTATAGGTCTGGCGCCCTTTGATGTCCGGACCCTCGCTCTTGGAGGTCGGGAGGTCTGGGATGAGGGAGTCCAGACACCCAGCAGGGGGGTGGAGCCAGCGCCCGAGGAGGCTGGGGGTGCTCGGCACCTGGCGGGGGAGAGCCATCGACACTTCGTACTCCCATTGACCTGCCAAGTGGTCCGTTCACCTCCTGGGTGGATGGTGGTGCCGGGATGTCGGGGCCTGGCCAGGCCCAGGGTCGGGGTCGGGCTGAGGCCGCGCGGCCGCGTGGTGCCGTGTCCAAGATGGCGGCTGGGCCGGGCAATGGTGCTGACGGTGGCCCGGGCCCGTGACACAGGGACATCCGGGAGCAGGCGTCCCATGGGGGACGGGGTGCGGGTTTGTTCTGTGGGTGGTACCTGGAAGGCCGGGACCCGGGCCCTGTCTTGCGGGGAGGGAGCGAGCCCTTCATGGGGCCTGTCCAACATGCGTCCCCCCCAGCTGAAGGCGGGGAGAGTCACCCATCTTCTTGGGGACTTTCCTCGTCGAGGCGGAAAAAGCGGGACAGGCCGTCCGCGTTGGCGTGGTCTTGACCAGGGCGATGCTCCACAGTGAAGTCCATCCCCTGCAGGGAGATGGACCATCGCAATAGTTTTGGGTTCTCCCCCCGCATCTGCATGAGCCATTGCAGGGGCCGATGATCTGTCTGTACCCGGAAATGGGTTCCGAAGAGGTACGGCCGGAGCTTCTTAAGGGCCCATACCACTGCGAAGGCCTCTCGCTCAATGGTGCTCCAGCGCTGCTCTCGGGGCAGTAGGCGTCTGCTGATGAAGGCCACTGGTTGGTCCACTCCTTCGGGGTTCAGTTGGGAGAGGACAGCCCCAATACCATGGTCGGAGGCATCGGTCTGCACGATGAACTCGCGGCTGTAGTCGGGGGCCTGGAGCACAGGAGCGGTGCACATGGCGGCCTTCAGCGTCTCGAAGGCTGCTTGACAGTCGGGAGTCCAGTTGACTCTTTTTGGGTGGTTCTTAGATGTGAGTTCCGTGAGGGGCCCCACAATGCTGCCATAGTCCCTTACAAACCGCCGGTAGTATCCGGTGAGCCCCAGGAAGGCTCGGACCTCGGTTTGTGTTTCGGGGGGTTGCCAGGACTGAATGGCAGCAACCTTGAGTTGGAGGGGGGCCACCAGACCGCTCCCCACTTGGTGTCCGAGGTAGGTCACGGACCCCTGGCCGATTTGGCACTTGCTGGCCTTTACGGTGAGGCCGGCCTGTTGGAGGGCCTGCAGGACCTCTCTGAGGTGGTGGAGGTGGTCTGTCCAGTGGCGGCTGTATACCGCGATGTCGTCCAGGTAGGCGGCGCTGAATTCTTCCAGGCCCGCCAATACCTGGTTCACCAGTCTTTGAAAAGTGGCTGGAGCGTTCTTCATGCCGAAGGGCATCACTCTGAAATGGTAGTGCCCATCCGGGGTGGAGAAAGCGGAACGTTCTTGGGCTCTGGGGGTGAGGCCGATCTGCCAGTAGCCCGCTGTCAGGTCGAAGATGCTTAGGTAGCGGGCTGCCCCCATGCGGTCGACTAGTTCATCTGCTCGGGGGATAGGGTGAGCGTCGGTTCGGGTGACCGCGTTCAGACCCCGATAGTCAATGCAGAACCGGAGTTCAGGGGTGGTACCCGGGGCCGCGGCCTTGGGGACCAGGACGACCGGGCTGGCCCAGGGACTGTCCGAAGGTTCGATGACTCCGAGGGCGAGCATCTTGGAGACTTCTTCTTGGATGCATGTACGTACCCGATCCGGTACTCGGTACGCTCGGTGTCGAACAGGAGGACTGTCCCCCGTGTCCACGTCGTGCAGGCACCAGGAGGTGACTCCGGGTGCGAGGGAGAACAGGTTTGCGAACGGCAGCAGGAGGGCCCGGCAATCTTGATGCTGCTCCGGGGTCAGGGCCTCGGAGAGTCGGACCCCGTCCACCGAACCATCTCTTTCCCGGGTCCTCAGTAGGTCAGGGAGGGGCTCGGAGTCTCCTTCTGCGCCACTGTCGGTAGCCATCAGCAGGCTGAGCTCTGAGCGCACGAAGTGGGGTTTGAGTCTGTTGGCGTGGAGGACCCGGAGGGGGTTCCGGGGGGACTCCAGGTCGATGAGATAGGTGACGGGACTCTTGCGCTCGATTACCTTGAAGGGCCCCGTCCATTTGTCCTGCAAGGCACACGGTTCGATGGGGGACATCACCCATACCTGCTGACCCGGTTCAAACTCGATGGAGGAGGCATGTTGGTCGTACCACTTCTTCATGTCCTCTTGACTGGCCTCCAGATTGGCTTTAGCGATCTCCCGGAATTTCCGGGTCTGATTGCGGAGGGTCAGGAGGTATTTGTAGACGTCTGGAGGGGTTTTTAGGGGGGCCATTTCCCATTCCTCCTTCACTAGGCTGAGAGGCCCGCGAACAGGGTGTCCGTACAGGAGTTCGAAGGGGCTGAAGCCGAGGGACTTCTGGGGGACTTCTCGGTAGGCGAAGAGGAGGCACGGTAGTAGTACGTCCCACTGGCGGCGTAGGGGTTCTTCCAGCCCCATAATCATCCCCTTGAGAGTGCGGTTGAACCGCTCGACCAGTCCGTTCCCCTGGGGGTGATAGGGTGTTGTGAAGCGGTAAGTGACCCCGCACTGCTGCCAGAGGGATTTCATATACTTTGAAATAAAGTTCGTACCCCTGTCGCTGACGACTTCCCGGGGGAAGCCCACTCGAGAGAAGATCCCCATTAAGGCTCGACCCACTACTGGGGCTGTTATAGTACGAAGGGCGACCGCCTCAGGATAGCGGGTAGCGTGGTCCACCAGGACCAGGATGAAGCGATGCCCCTGTGCTGTTCGGGGGTCCAGGGGCCCCACAATGTCTATTCCCACCCTTTCGAACGGGGTGGTCACCACGGGAAAGGGTTGCAGGGGTGCCTTGAGTTTGCGGCCGCTCTTCCCGCTGGCCTGGCAGGTCGGGCAGGACCGGCAGTGGTTGGAGACGTCATTTCTCATTTTAGGCCAAAAAAAGTGAGTCACCAGGCGGTGGTAGGTCTTGTCTTGCCCCAGGTGCCCAGCCAGGGGAACATCATGGGCCAGGTTCAACAGGAAGTCTCTGAAGTGGAGGGGCACCACCAGCACTCGCCCGGCCCCCAGTTCTGCGATTCTCTGCTCGCTGTACAAGAGATCATTGTCCCAATAAACCCAGTGGGCCCCGGTGGTGTCTCCTTGGCCCTGGGCGAGCTCTTGCTGTCGCAATCCCTCGAGGGAGGGGCAGGTCTTTTGCTCCCGCCGGAATTGTTCTTGGGTGGGCCCCCCTTCTTGACGCCACTGAGCCAGGTCGGGAAGGTCGGGGGGCTGTGTGGACCCCTCTGTGGTGGGGTCCGGGTGGCCGGTCTGGAGGAAGTCCTCTTCTGGAGCGATCGAGGGCGGAGGTGCTGCCCATTCGGGTTCTTCTGGTCCAGGGATGGTGCGGGTGGCCATGGACCGGGTGGTCACGCACGCCCAGTCCGGGAGACCCAACATCCCCAGATGCTCTCTTCTTTCAGCAGCTGCCCACGGGGAGCTCTCAAGATCGTTCCCCAGGAGGCAGTCCACGGGGGCATCGTCGCGGACAGTTACTTTCAGCATGCCGGACACTCCTCCCCATTCGAAGGGGACGCAGGCCATCCGACACAGGCTCTCCGAATTATCTGCCGATCGGACGGGGCAAAGCACGTTTGGCAGGATTTGTTCTGGGGTCACCAGGTGACAACGGACGGCCGTCACACTGGCCCCGGTGTCACGCAGGGCCTCGGCCTTGCGCCCATTTATGCTCACCCATTGGCTGTACTTCCGAGTGTAGGCGGGCAGGGGAGTCCGCGGGACCATGTCTCTTCCTCCTAGGCATGCCAGGGTCATGGCGGCGGGTTCCCACTCGCACTGCTCCGACTCGTAGGCCTCAGAGTCTTCGGAGACTTGTTCTTCTCCTAGGGCGGCGGCCGCCACCTGGCGGGGCCCGGGAACCTGGTTCTTCGGGCAGGTCGGGTCACTGGCATAGTGGCCGACTCGCTGGCATCGATGACACGTCACGTTGGCTCGGAACCCCGGGCGCATCGGGGGGTTTCCCCGGCCCACTGGGGGCGGGGTGGCGTTAGTGGGAGCGGCTGGGACCGCGTCTCTGCCCCGGCCCTGTCCCCCACCTCCTCCCCGGGGGCGATGATGACCTTGGTTGGTTCTGTTCTGCTCGTTCGGCCCACTCCGGGCCACTCGGGTGCTCTCCCACCGGTCAGCCTCGGTGGCGAGCTGCCGGGGGTCAGTCAATTTACTGTCGAGGAGGTGCTGCCTGAGCTCGACGAAGCAGTTGTTGGAGAGGTGCTCCCACACAATGAGATTGAAGAGTTGTTCGTAAGTGGTTACGTTGTTACCCTTGATCCATCCCTCGAATGCCCGGCTGAAATAGTTCACGTATTCCAACCACGTTGTACCTGGGATCCGGGTGCAGTTGCGGAACCTCTGGCGGTACATTTCGGGCGTAAGCCCATATCGACTGAGGAGGGCGGCCTTCATGTGGTCATAGGACGTCATTTGATGGTCCGGAAGCTGCAGCAGGGCATCACGGCCCTCATTGACGAATCTCCCCCATAGACCGGCTCCCCAGTCACTTCGAGCGACCCGGTGGGCAGTCATGGCGATCTCATAGGCCTTGAACCACTGCTGTATGTCGTCGTTTCGGTGATATTCTCGGACCACATCCTTGGGGATGTGGACCTTCTGCTCGGTAGTACCCGGGGAGGGCGGTGGCTCGGGCACCCCTAGGTTTTTGTTCAGTTTGCGTATTTCTATCTCCGCTAGTTTGCACTCGTGCTCGTATGCCAGTCTTTTTTCTTCGAGATCCCTCTGTCTCTGCTTTTCCTCTCGCTCTTCTCTGAGCCGTAAGTGTTCTAAGTTTATTTTTTGTTCCGCCAGCTTCAATTCTCCGTCTAATTTGAGTCGTGCCAAGTCTAACTCGTGTAATCTATTTTTTTCCCGCTCCTGGATCTCTTCTCGGGAGGGGCCTGTTCTCCGTTCTTCCGTCAGGGTGGTGTTGACTTCCGGGGCTACGGGGTCCCGGGGGGTTGCGGTATTCGTCTCTGTCCAGGCCTCTAGGGCGCTTTTGAAGTCTTCTTTTGTGCTTAGCCCGGTGGTAGCAATGCCTAAGTCCATGCAAAATTGTTTGAGCTCTCGGTGGTTGTATTCTTCCAGCCTTTCCATCTGGAACTTCTCTGCCGATCCGCTCTCTTTGGTCGTCATTGTGGTTTTAGTCGTAGGGTGAGTTCCTGTCTGTACGGTACGCGTTGGTTCGGATCGCGCCGCTGGCCACCAATGTTAGACGGGGACCTGGAGGGTCGGCCGAGCACCAGGGAGAGGCCTCCAGTGAGGACCGTCTCTAACGATCGCACAGACAGGTAACTTCCCCCCCCCACAGATGGACACCACACGAAGATCAGGGCAACACCTTTTATAGGCAATTCTTGGAGAAGGGTGGTACGATACAAGGCGATCAGGACACGATGATCCTCTCAATTCTAGTCTCTAGTAGGGGAAGGGGGTAGCGGGACAGTCTTGGTACCCACAGGTACTGAGGTGTAATGGTGGTAGCTCACAATCCTCGAGCTCGGTGTTCGGAGGGGTCAGACCGCGGCAGCGCCAGCAGGTCCCGAAGAGGTCATAGGTGGCAACGGGCCGCGGCAGCGCCAGCAGGTCCCAACGAGGATGAAGGTTACGTCGGGCCGCGGCAGCGCCAGCAGGTCCCGCAGAGGTCGTAGGTGGCAACGGGCCGCGGCAGCGCCGGCAGGTCCCGACGAGGATGAAGGTTACGACGGGCCGCGGCAGCGCCAGCACGTCCCACGAGGATGAAGGTTGCAGAGGGCCGCGGCAGCGCCAGCAGGTCCCACGAGGATGAAGGTTGCAGAAGGCCGCGGCAGCGCCAGCAGGCAGGACAATGGTTCACAAGGCAGGGCTGTGGCAGCGCCAGCAGTCCGTCAAGGATGAGTTCGTCGCGGTGTCTCTCGACTCCAGGATACAACTGCCTTCCTGTCCTGGGGCTGCCTCAGTTATAGGTCTGGCGCCCTTTGATGTCCGGACCCTCGCTCTTGGAGGTCGGGAGGTCTGGGATGAGGGAGTCCAGACACCCAGCAGGGGGGTGGAGCCAGCGCCCGAGGAGGCTGGGGGTGCTCGGCACCTGGCGGGGGAGAGCCATCGACACTTCGTACTCCCATTGACCTGCCAAGTGGTCCGTTCACCTCCTGGGTGGATGGTGGTGCCGGGATGTCGGGGCCTGGCCAGGCCCAGGGTCGGGGTCGGGCTGAGGCCGCGCGGCCACGTGGTGCCGTGTCCAAGATGGCGGCTGGGCCGGGCAATGGTGCTGACGGTGGCCCGGGCCCGTGACACAGGGACATCCGGGAGCAGGCGTCCCATGGGGGACGGGGTGCGGGTTTGTTCTGTGGGTGGTACCTGGAAGGCCGGGACCTGGGCCCTGTCTTGCGGGGAGGGAGCGAGCCCTTAATGGGGCCTGTCCAACAGTCATTATGACATAAATCCTGCGATGACTCTTGCATCAAAGGAGCGAACACTGTCACATCACAGGAAGGAGCACTGTCACCATAGCAACGTGCACAGTGACATCATAGCAAGGGGCACTAAGTCATCAGGGACAGGTTCACTATAACATTATATAAAGCCCTACTGTGTCCTGTGACCTCACAGCAACCCTCACCGTGACTTCACAGAGAGAACTTTTGTCATCACGGTAAATGGGCACTGTGACATAACATCAAGGAGCTTTGTGACATCACCTCAATGGGCACTGTGACATCACATCAAGGGAGAATGTGTCATCCGAGTAACACATACTATGACAACACACGGTTCCCCAAGGACCTGCCGACATGCCAACTGGCCAATCTGCCACCGGCTCAACCATGACACTACCCCAGTTTGTCCTGGGTGCGTGAGGTGTGTATCACGAGGAGAAATTGGACCATGGCGTGAAACACGCAGGAAGAGGCAATGTGGTTACAGTCTTTGTTTTCTTGTTCATTATGGCTGAAGCTCTTTGGCTTCTTGTCATCTCTTTTTTCCTATCTTCTCCTCCTCTTGTGCTTTATCTCCTCTTTCCTCCCTGTCTTTTCTTTCTTTGGCAATGCTTTCCTTTTCCACTTCTGTTTAACTTTTTTTCCTCTTCACTTCCGTTTCTGGTCCTTTACTGTTTCTTCTATCCTTTACTGCGGTGGATATATAATTCTCTTTCGCTTCTCCTTGATGTCCATTGTCATTTTAGCATTTTCATCATCTTTCTACTCTTGCATTCTCCTCTCTTCGCCTTTTTTAACTTTTCTTCGCTCTCAAGCCTACTCTTACTTAAATTCCTTAGATGAGTGGTCTTCGTGTTATTTCATGGAATGTTAAAGGTATTTGCAATCCTGTCAAAAAACAATGCGTTTTATCTCACTTGGCTAGACTGAAATGTCGAGTTGCCTTGCTGTAAGAAACGCATCTTAAACTGCAAGATTTGTCTTCACTGCGAAAACAATGGGTAGGAGAAGTCTTTTGCTCCCCGGCATTGAACAACAAAAATGGCGCTGTTATTTCATTTCATAAGTTGTTAAATGTTCAGTTACAAAATTAGTTTCATGATAGTAATGGTAGATGGTTGTTTTTTAATGCTACTGTTAACAAAACGCAACGTTCCTTTTGCAATGTTTATGGCCCAAATGGCATTGATCTAATCTTTTGGAACAAATTCTCCTCTCCCCTTTCTTAGCATGCGACTGAGGACTTGCTTGTGGGTGGTGACTGTAATCAACTCAATGACCCCTTTTTGGATCGGAAATCACAGACCAGATACGTTCCCAATAAAATGCAGAAAACTTTTTTTAAAGCTATCTCCTCTAGAGGACTCATAGACACTTGAAGAATCTCTCACCCTGAACCATTAGAATTTTCCTTTTTTTTCACCCGTTCATTCAGCTCACTCCCGCATTGACTGCATCTTTCTCACTCAAACTGCCCTACAATTCATGACTAATTCGGACATAGGTAAACATCCTAATTTCAGATCACGCCCCTGTTATTTTGGACATGGATTAACCTTCACCTTCTTCCCCCTCTCGTCACTGGCGCTTTAATAATTCTCTCCTTTTAGATTCCCAGTTTATTGAGCTTTTCACATCCTTCATGGAGGAATTTCTTCTAAATAACCTCCAATCCACTTCTCACGTTCACTTCATCTGGGATGCATTCAAAGCTACCGCTAGAGGCTTTATTATTGACTTTGTATCTCGAAAAAAGAAAAAAGTCCTCTCACAGTCCTCTCTCATCCTTAAACAAATTAAAGAACTTGAACATCAATATTTTACCACAAACTCCACGGACACATTATCTTCTCTTATCAAAGTAAAAATGCAATACAACAAACACTCTTGGGACTCCGCATCTAATAATCTTCTCAAATTTAATGCAAACATGTATGGTGGACGGAACAAAGCAGGCAAATCCCTTGCTAATTACCTCAAAATTAAAAGACAGAAATCCAAAATCATAACTTTTATTGATAACCAAGGAGTTCATCAATCCAATGATGACAAAATTCTTGATTGCTTTGTCCAAAATTATACTTCCCTATATACTCCAGAATACAATGCTTCTCTAGAACAGAACAAATTGACTCCTTCTTCCAAACTATTCCCAAACCCCGAGATAATCATACAGATCTCTCCTGTCTAGACATTCCCATTTCCGGAAAAAAAATAATGCCATTACACTCTTACCCAAAGATAAAATACCCAGTCTGGATGGCTTCACTGTTCGTTTTTATCTCCATTTTAACACAATTTTAATACCTAATTTACTCCCTCTGATCAACCGTTTTCTTACTAATGGTGAGTCCAAGGGATCGTTTACCCAGGCAATGTTATGCCTTATTCCTGAAAAGGATAAGGAACCTTCTCTATGTAAATATTATAGGCCTATTTCCTTAATCAATACAGATTGCAAAAATTATGCCAAAAATTTAGCCATTCGAATTAACCAAGTTATCTCTGACCTCATCAACATTTATCAATCTGGCTTTGTCAAAGGCCGATATATTACTGACAATTCGAGAAAGCTTCTTATTTTTTAAATTTTTTTATTGTTTTATATAGCGTAAACTTTACCCGTGAGGGTATCAGAGCGATTTACACAGTTACACAGTAAACAAAGCAAAATAGTATCAAGTACAGAAGTATACAAAGTTTGGGGAGGTGTAGGGTAGCTGAGGAGAATAGAGAAAAGGGGACAAAAAGAAATGGATACAGTTACAGTGGGACCTGTAACAAAAGAACAGAAGCCCAGCGATTACTTATCAGGGTGATTTGGTAAACTGCGGAAGAGGCAATAGTCATGGATTCGACAGATACATCTGTGGTAGATGCGAGCATGTCATTAGCCTAGGAATGTACCCATGAGGAAAGTTTTGGTCTCCTTCTTGAAGCGTGATAGAGAAGGGATTTTTCGGATATCAGGCGGGAGAGAGTTCCAAATTCTTGGTGCTGCTCGGAGAATGCCCTATTGTAGGTTCTTTTTTTCTGAAAGCGAGCAGGTTGGAGCAAGAGGTTTCTAGCGGACCGGGAGTTCCTAGTTCCTCTAGACATCACCAGTTTCTGCGCCAGATAGGCAGTGGAGTATGTTTAGAGGGCCTTGTGAGTAATACATCCAATTTTCAGCTGTATTCTAGCCTCCATAGGGAGCCAGTTTAGTGCTTTTAAATGTGGAGAGATGTGATCAAATTTCCTAGTGCCTGTGAGTAATCTCGTGGCCGCGTTGAGGCAGGCTTTTAGAGGAGTCAGAGAAATTTTGGGTAAACCAGTGAGGGTGGAACACCCATATTCCAGTCTCGATATGACTAGTGCTTGGATTGCCATTTTTAAGTCTAATGCATCGATGAAGGGTTTTAGCTTCCACAAGTAGCTCAGGTGGAATCTGGCTGGTTTAGCCATTGAGTTGATGTGGTCACGCATGTTCAAGTTGCTGTCGAGGAGTATGCCGAAGGATTTGGCAGAGTTCACAATGGTTGGCGGGCAGTTTAAGGCTGTGATGGCTATGATCCAAGTCTCGATCTCCGGGTTGGCTTTAGAGGGGGAGATCAGGAGGAATTCGGTTTTCTTTGCATTGAGTTTCAGTTGGTTACTGGCTAGTCATTGGACAGTTAGTTTCAGGGTCTCGTTCAGGGTAATGCCCAGCAGCGCCAAAAGGAAGTCATTGTACAGAACTCAGACAGTCAAATTCAGCCCTGGCCCTTACGATCCATCGCACAGACACCATCTAATAGGACCACCATAATAGGAAAAGAGTCAATATGTTGTAGAAAAAGGAGACCAGTACAGCCAGAAAGGGTCAAAAATGTTACGTCTCAAAGTCCACCAGATAGACAAAAGTCAGTCCAGAAAGTAGTGAAGGAAGTCTCCAGAGATAAAAGAAGAAATGGGTCCTGTGCGTGCGATGACTCTGTCGATCGTACTACTTGTTCAGGGGCTCCAGTAACGCACCGCTGTGCTCGTGCATAGACAAATGGCACCGGGTCTTGATTCAGTTCGGGGACCTCCTCTCGAGTTAGATCAAGCTTCGCGGCGGTCACCGTATGTTACAGGTCTGACACAGGGCCGGAGTCCGGTCTCAAACACACAGTCTCGATCCTTACGGTCAATTTGTGGAAAAGGGCCTCCATGTGCGAGTGAAAAGTCCCGATGGCGGCCATTACGGTCCCCAGCGATGGCTCACACTTCGTCCGATCCATCACCGCTTGCACGATAGCAGAACAAGTCTTTAACCCCGGAGGCCGGCTACTCCGGGGAAACAATCAGGGGCGGGATGGACAGGAGCGACGGGCGACTTGTAGGTTTGGCGATCCTTACACCACCGCCGCGAGCGGGGGCCCCACCCGCGGACCCCGAGAGACGCAACAGGGTCCCCGGGACCTGGCCCCCCACCCACAGCTGCAAACACGTCTCGTCGCCGTCTTTCCAGTATTTGCCGGGACCAGAAACCACCACCAGGATCGAAAGAATAAGTTTCGGATATCAGGCGGGAGAGAGTTCCAAATTCTTGGTGCTGCTCGGAGAATGCCCTATTGTAGGTTCTTTTTTTCTGAAAGCGAGCAGGTTGGAGCAAGAGGTTTCTAGCGGACCGGGAGTTCCTAGTTCCTCTAGACATCACCAGTTTCTGCGCCAGATAGGCAGTGGAGTTTGTTTAGAAGGCCTTGTGAGTAATACACCCAATTTTCAGCTGTATTCTAGCCTCCATAGGGAGCCAGTTTAGTGCTTTTAAATGTGGAGACATGTGATAAAATTTCCTAGTGCCTGTGAGTAATCTCGTGGCCGCGTTGAGGCAGGCTTTTAGAGGAGTCAGAGAAATTTTGGGTAAACCAGTGAGGGTGGAACACCCATATTCCAGTCTCGATATGACTAGTGCTTGCACTGCCATTTTTAAGTCTGATGCATCGATGAAGGGTTTTAGCTTCCACAAGTAGCTCAGGTGGAATCTGGCTGGTTTAGCCATTGAGTTGATGTGGTCACGCATGTTCAAGTTGCTGTCGAGGAGTATGCCCAAGGATTTGGCAGAGTTCACAATGGTTGGCGGGCAGTTTAAGGCTGTGATGGCTATGATCCAAGTCTCGATCTCCGGGTTGGCTTTAGAGGGGGAGATCAGGAGGAATTCGGTTTTCTTTGCATTGGGTTTCAGTTGGTTACTGGCTAGTCATTGGACAGTTAGTTTCAGGGTCTCGTTCAGGGTAATGATCTCCTCAAGTGATGTAATATTGATGTATATTTGGGTGTCGTCCGCGTACATGTGGTAGGAGATGTTGGCAGTACAAAGAACTTCAGTGAGTGGCTCTAAGTAAAGGTTAAAGAGGGTGAGTAATAAGGTTGAACCTTGGGGGACACCAACTATGACTGGGGTGGGAGCTGATAGGTTGACGTTAATGAGGAATCTATGAGATCGGTTATGTAGGAAGGACCTAAACCATTCTAGGACGCCATCGAGCCCCATCCTGAGATTAGGACGTTCGAGTAGTTGATCATGGTTGACCGTATCGAAGGCGAAGGATAGATCTAGGAGGATTAGAAGGCAGATTTTGCCTTGGTCAAAGTCTTGGATGGCATCATCTACGATGTAGAGCATAGTGGTTTCCGTGCTGTGCCCCAGTCTGAAACCAGATTGAAAGTTATCCAATAGGTGGAAGTTACTGATATGCTGGCTTAGTTGCTGTTGGACACCCTTGTCTAACACTTAAGCTAACAGAGATGTTGGAGATAGGTCTGAAATTGTTGGGGGAAGAGGGGTCCAGCGATGGCTTTTTTTGGATAGGAAGGACTTGGCCGGCTTTCAAGTGGTCCGGGATTGAGCCTTGCTGAAGTGATGCATTGATTATTGTAGTCCAGCAGGGATTAATGGCTTGGGTGACAGCGGCGAGGCAGTTAGATGGTCATTGAAGTGGTTATTGGGGTTCAAAGTAGAGAGGATTTTGGAGATGGGATCTTCGTCATAGTATTCGAAATTGGTCCAGTGAGCTTGGTTTTTAGGTGAGGCCAGAGTGGGTAGTGCAGAAAAGGGGGGAGGTCAGGAAGGGGATGAGAGTAATCGGCGGTATTGAGTTCAATTTCTAGTGCCATGGTTTTATCAGTAAAGAAAGAGGAGAATTCCTCTGAGGATATTAGAGATTTAGGGGATTCTTTCTGCGATTTGGCCAGTTTATTAGATTGGTGTTTGACCATGTCCAAGGAGTTTGCGGGGTCTGTTCCTGGCATTCCACAATTCCGATCTTAAGTATTATTTTTTTGAGTTCAAAATGTGTTTGTTGTAAGAGTTTCTTGCCTGGCGGAGAAGTTTAAGGTGCTCAGCGGAGGGGTGCTGTCTCCAGATTCTTGCAGCTTGTCTTAGGGATCTCCTCTCCAGGTTGAGGGAATCATAGAACCAGGGGTTTCTGTCTTTGATTTGTGACCTTTTTAGTTTTAGAGGGGCCAGGTCATCCAGGATGTTCTATATGGGCGTTGAGTAATGATCATTGAGGTCACTGACCGCAGTTATATGCGAGGGGGGGGAGATCAGAATTGCAGCGTGCTTCCAGTTTGATAAGGTTTTTAGTGCCTGTGATTCAGTGCTTGGGAATCACCGATTGTGGTGTCTTTGACTTGTGGGTCCCTGGAAATAGAAGGAGATGGTGTGGTGGTCGGACCAGTCACATGGGTCTATGGACACAAGTTTGACTGCGGATTCTTTGGAGATGATCCAGTCCAGGGTGGCCCCTTTTGAGTGAATAGGCAGAAAGCAGGCTTGGGACAAGGCTTGATCACCTTCTCAACATCATTCATCTCACCTCACAATTGGACACCCCAGTCGCTGCTATCGCATTGGATGCTGAAAAAGCGTTTGACAGAATAAGCTGGGATTTTATGTATGGAGCATTGCGATGGCACGGTTTTAGCACCCCTATTATTCATTATATTCAATTACTATATTCCGCCCCTCCACTTCCATCTGGGTTAAAGGCTCTCAGTCTAAATATTTCTCTCTTCATAGAGGCACCAGCCAAGGTTGCCCCCTTTCTCCTCTTCTTTTTATTCTCGCTTTAGAACCCTGGAAACAATTTGTCGTTCACCGCCTTATACAGGCTTGAAATTTCAGAACATTAATATTAAATTTACTGCCTACGCTGATGATATCCTACTCTATATCGCTAATCCATCCATCTCTTTACCCTCCCTTTTCTCTCTACTAGAAGAATACTCTTTAGTCTCCGGATACAAACTAAACATTGACAAATCGGAAGTTTTACCTCTCAACAAATTTTGCCTTTCCCATATGTTTCACGTTTTCACGTTTCACGTTTTTGGCTTTGAATGGAATCCCAGGAATATTAAATGTTTAGGAATTCTTTATGCCAACACAATTAGAGAAATTATTAAAATCAATCATACCGAAATACTTAAAAAGCTCTCTGCACTCATTGAGGGTTGGTCTCCTCCTTTCATATCTGGTGGGAGAGGTTAGCAACTATCAAAATGGTGCTCTTCCCCATTGTTAACCTCTACCTCTCCATGCCCCCCATCTCTCTTCCTGCTTTCTTCTACAAAACTATATACAGTATTTTAACAAAATGTTTAAGGAACAACCGCAAAGCTAGGCTTTCTCTTTCTCGTCTCCAACAATCCAAAGAGCTAGGCGGAGTTAACTTTCCCAATCTCAATCGGTATCACTCTGCTTTCACTTTAAAATAAATCTGGTCTTTTTTAACTGATTCTTTTTTTTCCCTCTTCAACAGCTTGGATTTCCCTTGAGTTTGCGCAAATTTCACCCTTCTCATTCTTTATAGCCACTCGCCTAAACCAGCCCCCCAAGCGTTTTCTCACCCCCATATTTAAACACTCCAGAGCCCTCGCTCTCGAATTGTCCCGTTCTTTCCTTTCGCCAGCTGAACTTCACTCCCAAACTCCGATCTGGTATGATAAATTCCTAAAGCCTAACAACAGAGCATTATTCTGGAAGGAATGGATTGAGAAGGGTATCATCACCTATAACCACTTACTTAAAGACATTTCCCCAAAGGATTTCTCAGAAATTTGTGATTCATTTAATATCTCTTACGCAAGCTCTTCCCAATTCCCCGTTAAAGAAAACTTTAGCTTCCATCCTTTCCTAAAACAACTCCCTGTCCACCACTGCTCCGACCCTCTCCCCTCTACCAGACTTTTCTATTCCTTTTAAAGCAGCTGTCATTTATAAATTACTTTCCCATGCAGCTGTTGATAGGTCTAAATCTAAATTAGAACTTTTGTGGGAAAAAGATCTTGCCCAGGATTTCTCCCTCCAGGTTTGGGACTCTATTTGGTCTAAAATGCATACGGTCTCCCGCTCAGCTAGCACCACACAGAATTTATATTTTTTTATAAGACTGTTTTTTCACTGCCTCTGATCTCCACACATTTAGATTACTTGAACCCCAAAAATGTTGGTCTTGTTCGTATTTTGAGAGTGATTTCCTCCACATGTTTTTTCATTGCCCGCTGGTTAAATCCCTTTGGTTTCGCATCTGGTCAAAACTTAATGACATTTTAGACACAGATTTTCCTTTTGAAATTGTACATATTTTTTTGGATGGCTGTTCACCTATATGAAATGTTCAATGTAATGTACATACATTTATATATCTCTATATATCCATTTTCTTTCTGATCATCACAACCAATTGGAAAGATACTTCAAAAACTTTGTACAGTGCTTGGTGGAACTTATTATGTCATCATCACAGACTTGATCGTGCTTTTGCATCCACAGTAGCTCTACTAAACAAAAAAGATTTGTTATGGTCTCCTTTAACCAACTTTATTTCTGGACATGCCCCTTGACTTTCCTTCTTCTACTTTTTAGTACCTCAGTGTTTTTATTGATTTGCTTTTCATTTTTATTGAACATTTATTAATGAATCTGTATTTTACATTGCCCTTCTTCTTTCCCATCCCCCTCCTCTTCTTCTTCTTTCTTTTTTTCCTCCTCTCCCCCACAAAAAAACACTTTTAAAAAGCTATTTTCCTTTGTATAGTTTATATATCCCTCTGTTGGGATCTGACTGTATACTTGCTTATTTGAATATTTTTCCATCATCCTTTTGCCATGTTTTTCTTTTGTACTGATGTTTTACTATGTTTAACGTATTCGAAAAAGCTCCCTAAACTTAAAAAAAGCCTTGCTCAATCATAATATACCTATAACAGTTTAACATTTTATTCCTGTCGTGACTTGAGTTTATATTTCAATAAGTTTATCTACATCATTTAAAAGGAAGGAACATTTTAGCAAAATCTCTAGACAAGCAAACATAAGCATTTATTTAGTACATATTAAAGAAAATTTGAAATTAGAAAGCATATTACCACTTAATCTTCAGCGAACGATTTTGTTGCATAAAACAGGTGCCCTCTTGAGTTTTCATACTGTTTTTACTTGAGCTCTTCCAACTCAATTTCTCTCATTTCAAGTTCTCTTTGTTCAGTCTTTTCTAAGTTTATTTTTCTTTTTCTTTCAGCTTTTCTTCTCTTAACAAAGACACATCCTAATCTCAACATTAATACTATCATTATTATTATTGTTACTGGTATTAGTATTATCCCTAGTAATGAACTACCTATTTCTGCGAACCATTTCTTTACAGAAGAAAAACTCTTACCAAGTTTTTCTAGAACAACGTCAACTTCCAGTGGAAAAATTTCTTTATGCAATTCAGTAAAATTTTTAATATACCTTAGAATGCTCTGACTTTTGTCAGGAATATAAGAACAACAATGTTAGACTTTCAAAATCCCACAGACTCCTCCTTCATTTGCCAATTAAATATCAAGAGCAAGTCTATTTTGCATCACCATAGCTCTCATAGTAATCATTTCAATATTTACGATTAAAGATCCTCCCGCTGTACTTGTTGATAAACGATCTACTATTGTGACAATTTTCAAATTTTATTTGCATTAAATGATATACCCACTGCTGGTATCAGTGCTCCAAAAATATCACCTACTATTTCCAGGAAACTCTCCCTTCTTCTACGTGTTAATGGTTTACCTATTTCATGAACTCCATTAGTTCTTCTATCTACATGAACAATTTTGGGAAAGACCAGTCCCACAGAGCAAGACCCAAACCAATGATCAGGCAACCTATAATAAGCTTTGTTACCACAAATACAATAACGTCCGGGAAATAGAGGATCTTTTCTCCCTTTGAATCCCCATCCCCCAATAATTCTGTATGAATCTTTACAATCACTTGCTCCCACAAAATAATTATCATATATAGTACTGTCCCGTGGAATACAGTTTTCCCTGTTAGGGAAGATCTATTCCCAAGGCTACATTAGTAGATCCTTTTACGTAGCTTTCTTCAGCAAATTTAAATGATTGTGATTGTGATTTCAATTTATTCGCAATATTTTTTCTTTCATAGACAATTCTTCGGTCTTCTATCATTTCTAAAAATACTTTCTCCTCCTTTTTCAAATTACATGTTATTTCTAAATGCATATTCTAATGTCAATTCATTAATTTATAAGAAAAATTCACATAAAACTTTAGCCTGTTTAATTTTGTTCATTCTAGATACTACAGGAACCTTAGCAAACAACTCATCCACATCAGAATAATAATATTCTAATTTACCTGTTTGGTAAAACAAACTAGCTATTACACTAAAAGTCATTCCATAAGTCAAGGGAATGTGTAAGTTATTCTTTCTGATACAGACGCAGGTAACTGCATACAAACATAGCAGTCTTAGACATCCATTGCCTCAACATATTCTCTTAATAATCTAGAAAATACATTTTTAGAAAAATAATTAATAGATCTATCTTTATGTAGTTCAGTTTGGTCTATCAATTCTGTGGGCCATATTATCAAGAAAGGGCGACACATTATCGCCGCTCCTATCGGCAGGAAACTGCCGCTAAAGCGGGTATAATGGGCTTGATAATATGCCCTTGTGAATTCCCATAGAAGCCCAGGTTCTGGTGTTAACCTGGGCTTCTATGGGAATTCACAAGGGCATATTATCAAGCCCATTATCGCAGCTTTAGCGGCAGTTTCCTGCCGATAAAAGCGTTGATAATGTATCGCCCTTTCTTGAGAATATGGCCCCTGTATTACTCTTTACATAAAGAATCTTTTCACTTATATTGTCATTTTGTTTTCCATAGGAATGTTTTTACTCCTTTGTAAAGTTTTTTTCACCTTTTCACACATGAACAACATGTGTCCTTGGAGATTCTTTAATTGATTATGTCTCTTTGCCTTTTATTGGTTACCTTTTCCCCCCCACTCGTGATCCTTCATTTTTAATTAAACACAGTTAATTTTCTATGACCTTTATCACTCACCAAAGTCACTTTGGATTTCTTGACTTCTTTCAACTTCTTGTATGTCAGGTAATGAAATATGAATGAATGAATGAAAATGTTTTTATTCTGCGCATACTTTGCCCCATGGGCGTCAAGGCGCCTAACATCAAAACACAGCTTATCACTCCAGGGAACGTTCAGTTAGAGATAAGACTTCCTAAAGAACCATGTCTTTAGCTCCTTTTTGAACAACTCAATAGATGGCAACCTCTTAAGCTCAATGGGAATCGAATTCCAGAGCTGAGGGGCCACCCCCTATAAATCCATTCAGGTGATTTGTATTTTTGGTTTGGTCTCCTCACTCTCTTTGGTCTTTGCAAAATGTTTTTATTTTGTTATTTTTGACATTCTTGACTTCTTATTTCATTTACTTGTTCTTTTAGATATCCATTGACATTTATCAATTTGAACTTTAGTCCTTTAATCTCTGAAGGCAATTGTCTCCCTTTCTGGGCTTTTTAATCACTGGTTCTGTTATTTCTCGTTCAACTCTCCAAGCCCTTTTTCTGGGACCTTTTCTCAAAGCTGATTCCCCTTCACTTTCATCAGACTCAAATAAAAAATTACCTTATTCGGTTTCAGTTAGGAGAAAACCATAAAAGTACATGCATATACATCAGTTACATTTGTGACAGTTAATACATATATCAGTAATATTTCATTCCAGGATTTTTAAATGACATAAGTTACTCATTCTGTTCTAGAAAAACCTAAAGGAAATAATGAACAGGTCAGAATTAAAAATACATCCGTTAAAGATTACTCCGGTGTTAAATACAATTTTTTTACATTTGACAATATTCAATGCCATACAATCAGATTCCATGAGTTGGAGAACTATTAAGGCGGGCCGACATTGGCGTAAACCTAGACTTTTTAAAATTGGAACTAGCCAGCATTTTCTAGGTTCAATATAGAATTTACAGAAGAGGGTTAAGTGTATTAGGGATTGGGTTGAAATGTCATCACAGGAACAAGGGGATAAAAGATTCGACCAGTCATTGGTTTTTGGAAAGGTAACCAGTCGATGAAAAAAGTTGAGCCTAAAACAGGTCAACCAGACAAAACCTGTCATAACCAGACAAATTCCATGTTAAGTAGGGCTGAATAGCCATTGTCGACTGAATCATCAAAGAATGTTGAGCCAAGGTTTTATTGGCTTCGGAGGCCAGACGCAGGTCTGCTAAATGACTCAAGCATAGAGTTTTTAAAGCTTTTCTTGGCACTTCTGCTATTTGTGGGGGATTGTGATAGTATTTTTCCAAACCCAGGTCATACAGAAACTTCTTAACATAGCGAATCCAGTCAATCTTGGTGGAATTATCAAGTGCAAGGCAATCCTTCAGCAAACTTTGGGTAAAAATTAATTTGGATGATGAGCAAATTCGGTGCCATAGAAGAATTGGCTGCATCTTGATGGTATCAGAAATGTAAGGTAAACCTAATTCTATATGGCAACCGAAAGTAGTAGTACCTTGTGGAACAGCAAGGAGAAACCTTAAAAGCTGTTCTCCATTTTTTGAAGAGCTTCCACCTGTGCATAGCCCCACACCCCTGCTCCATACATGGCAGTACGAATACATTTTGCCTTGTATATGCAGATCATCTCAACCGGAGGTCTTTTACCTAATCTCTGTGTAAAATTCACTAACGCCATGGTTGACCTTAAAAACAAGAGATTTCTAGCTTCTATAGCTTTTCTCCATGAGCCTTTTTCATCTATTAAAATTCCAAGATAGGGGTATGTAATTGTGTTCTCCACCCTGGAATTATCAATAAAAATGTCTCTCCTTTTTTTGATTTTAACTCCTGAGCTCATTATAAAAGTTTTTTTAATATTGATTTTTAAATCAAGATTAGACATAAAGGCTCTGTATCTATTTAGTGAGCGTTGGAGTTCCAGAGGAGTGCGGGCGATAATCACGACATCATCCGCGTAGAGAAGAGCAGGTATCGGGCGATTATAAAGTAAAGGTAGGTCCTGGCACCCCTCCAACATGGCTTTTCCTAGACCCTAGGTATAAAGGGTAAAAAGAAAAGGGGCCAGGACACAACCCTGCCTGACACCCCGCTCAACCCTAAACGGCGCTGTTAGCTCTCCTCCTGTTCCAAATCTCACTCTAGCCGTTGCGTTGGCATACATTTCACGAAGAAAATTGATTAAAGAAAGGTCAACCCCATTTCTGATAAAATGCCCCATAGTTTTGAATGGCTTACGCAGTCGAAGGCGGATGTTAAATCTGCGTAAGCCACATGGAGCTTCCCACCTTTTGCACTTACGTATTTACCCATGATTAAAGTTAAGTTTAAGACTTGCTCAGTGGTGCCCATACCATCCCTGAATCAGTATTGGAGATCCGATAATATTTTATTGTCATCGCCCAGTGTTGGAGGCGTTCTAATAAAATGTGCCCAACAACCTTTCCCAGAGAGTCTAATAACGAAATAGGGCGGTAACAAGATGGACTCTGTCGATCTCCCTTTTTGAAAATAGGTACAAGGATGGAGAGTGACCATCAGTCTAACAGTCCGACTTTACACGTTGCCTCCAGGACTCTAAGCAGGATCGGTGCCCAAAGGTCCTTACTAAATTTATAGAGGTCGACTGGGACCCCATTTGGCCCTGGCGCCTTTCCCCCGCTACTAGCCATTAGGGCTAATTCAACTTCTACCAGAGTAAAATCTAGAACAAAAGGAATTAATGGAGATTTAATGTTCACACCTTTTGTTCCTACTTGATTCTGGGCTATCGACGCACTAACATTTTGTCCAAAAATCTGGGGAAAGTGTTCCACCCAAGATGTTTCATCAATTGCCATTTCAATTTTACTAGAATCTCTAGTTCCTGAAAGGAATGGGGCGTTAATTACTTTCCAGAAAGCAGTGCTGTCTTTCATTAAACAACTCTTATGGAGTTCCGCCCATAATTCCTGTTTCAATTCAGTTTTCCTGAATCGAATTGCAGAATAATAAGCTTTTCGAAGGAGAATGATTTCTTGCTTATTTCTAACTGGGTTGTGGAGAGAGGTTTTCAGGTTTGAATATGCTTTGGTGCATGCATTATTAAACCAGCCTACCTTGCTTATCTTGTTCCCTTTGAGTTTGACAAATAGGGCTTCCCTTACAGATTTGGTCACAACCATAAAATTGTCTAAAATCTCCTGAGGAGTAGCACCCTCATCTAAACAAGTATTAATGGCATTCTGAGAATTCACTACAACTTTCTCCATAATCTTGACTGGGTCAACATGTTCCCACTTAAGTGAGTAACCATTTAATCTATTCAAGACCAGATTTTCCTCACCATGTGATCTCAGTTGACAAATCCTATCCCTCCCCCTTGGGAGAGAGAGAGTAACAGAATTTGGAAAATGGTCGCTAAAAACACAATCATGTGTTTTAAAATTCAGAATGAGTGGTGCCGCCATACTGGACAAAAAGATAAAATCTATACAACTAGAGAAACCTCTGCCATTAAAAGTAGGAATAAGAGGGACTATAGGTGAAATTAGTTCATTTGCCGAGGCCAATTGGAGAATAATTAAGGTCTCATTTGAACATGCCCCACACTGGTGGTGTATAAAATGACCTCACTTCACTTGGAGCACAGGGGGAAAGACGGAGGAGGCTGCCCCCCACTCAAAGCCTATTCATACAAAAAGAGACTCCTCCTACTGGACACATATTCTCATATAAAAGTGACTCTGTGGGAAAACCAATTTTTCGCATTTCCCTTTTTGTAAGAATTTATTTATTCATACATGTCACTGTGTCTAATTTATAAAAAACACACACACTGCCCATCAACTACCACCATCAAACCCCACATTCCATCCAGTGAAAAAATGTGAGGAGCGAGAGAGAGTACCTCACGGAAGAACCGCCACAAGGGGTTACTGGCTGATGATTACCAGTTTACCCACTTATCATTATTATTATTATTATTATTATTATGCGTTCTTATATAGCGCTCGATTACCCGTAGGCATCTCGGCGCTTGCCTTGGGAACCCGTCCTGGCTTTTTCCCTGTGAGATACCCGTACTGGGCATCCCCAAAGTGAAAGCCAGGCATCCCGCCGCGGGGGGGGGGCCGTAGTGGAGATTAAGCAAGCTAATTCCCAGAGCTGCAGAGTGTGAACCCGTGATTCGAGTAGGCACCGAAACGAGAATTATCGAGTCCGTGGATATTTGGGCTCAAGACCCTGCCGCGTCGGGAATTGAACCCTGGTCCCGGGTCTGACCTCTGCTTCAGGGTCTGCCTCCTCTAACCAGTGAGCCACACTTCTCCTCAATTTTATTGATGAGAATCATATTTGTAGTTTGATTCACGAGGGGTGTGTGTTTTTGGAGACATGTGCACAAATGGGAGTTATTATTTATATTATCTGTTTAGTGAGTTGACGTGTTGATTTCACTATTCGTTTCTTTCCTTTCTTCTTCGTTTCATGAGTGAGAGAGAGTTACCGATGATGATATTATTTGTTTTGTAGGATTTCGTTTTGATAGCATTCCTTATCTGTGACAGGCCTGTGAAACGCTGCGGTTCACAGTGCACTGCTGATGCACTTAAGAGTGCGCGTTCAGTAGTGTGAGAACTCGAGTTTCCCTACTTTATTTTTCTTTGCAATATTATAAAGTGCGAACTCGACAACATGGCATGAGCACAATTTACATTACAGAAGAACACATTCATTTGTGGTAGGCACGGGGAGACAAAGCGATTTGCCTGGAATCACAGGATGTTGAGCTGATGCCGAGATTCGAACGTAGCTCCCCAGCTCTAAAGTTCGCAATTCTAGAACTTGTGGTGGGAGGTGTGTCTAAAAGTGTATGTCGGTGCTGGCTATCAATGAGAGAGACCTGTGCATTTTTTAAATGGGTGGTGAAAAAATATGAGTATGTTGCTGGAGATGTGGGCCGCCGTGCCACCAATGTACCTACCGGGGGAGAGTAAACACCCATTATTCTGCAACTTTCCGCATACCATCACTCCGCATACTTTCATTACGAAAGTACCATGACTCCGCAATGCCATTATAACGCATGGCATTACATTTCATATGCTTTTACCACGCATATATTTACAACGAAATTTGTTGTAAATGCATGAATGGTAAAAGCATGGTTTTTTTTTAATGTTTGGATAAGGTAAGTATGGGTATAGGGGTATATGTTTTGGGGTGCTGAGGTCTATGTTTTGGGGTGTTTGGGTATTTTAAGAGTTCAGATATAGTTTTGGGTTATGGGTTACAGGGGTATTTTAGGGTTCAGGGGTAGGTTTGGGTTTTGGGGTACAGGGTTATTTTTATGGTTCAGGGCTGGGCTAGGTTTGGGTTTTGGGGTACAGGGGTATTTTTAGGGTTCAGGGGTAGATTTTGGTTTTGGGGTACAGGGGTATTTTAAGGGTTCAGGGCTACGTTTGGGTATTGGGGTACAGGTGTATTTTTAGGGATCAGGGGTAGGTTTAGGTTTTGGGGTACAGGGGTATTTTTAGGGTTATGGGGTAGGTTTGGGTTTTGAGGTACAGGGGTATTTATAGGGTTCAGGGCTAGGTTTGGGTTTTGGGGTACAGGGGTATTTTAAGGAGTAAGGGTGGGTTATGATTATGGGGTGCAGGGGTATTTAAAGGGAGCAGGGTGGACACCCAGAGCTGGAATGTACAGAACCTAGGAAGAAAAAACAATGAAATATTGGGCACAACACTCGCTTTTTTCCCCGTAATCCCGCGCGCCCCGCACACGCCCATGCCCCCAGCACACGCCCACAGCACACGGTGTGAGACATGGCATGAATGGCGGAACGTACCACACGCCCCCAGCGTTTGTCACGCCCACAGCACACGCCCACAGCACAACGCAGACACGCCCAGAAGGGACTACTTTGCTGGCACGGTTCATTTACCTTTTAAATGTATATGGTGTGCGTCTGCATAGCCTATGTCCTTCGCATAGCCTATGTCCTTCTGCTGCAACTGCCCTTTCCAACGCTGTATTGGGTGTTGTGATTGGTGCTGTGGTTCCTGAGATTACCCGCCTCAAAGGTTTGGCCTCTCTCTTTATTATATTAGTATGGATTAAAAGAAAAAAATAGTAAGTGCTATTTAAATAGTTGTTTGTGTAAAAACATACTGATGCTCCTGACAGTCTTATAGAAATGCATATTTCTTATATACAAGCATAAAGATAAAAATTTCCCTCCAAAACATAGTTTATCTTAAGTACTTTTGAAGTGATAATAAGCTTGTAGCCTTTTTAGGTTTCGCCTAGACAGCGCTTGCGCTGTCTCTCCAAGACATGCAGTATACACTTTAGTGTGGAAGCTTTGTTCAAGCTTCGCCCACTCTCCGCCCATCATTTGTATTGGCTTAGGTCAGTAAATGCAGCCTTCACATTTTATTAAGGCTTGTTAGTCGCGCCTCATGACGAATATGTCATTTGTATCCTTCCAAGGCTACTGGCACCTTTACTTGCGCACTTTGATGTGGTGCGCAGTTTTATCACAACTTCGCATCTGCTGGGTCGCGCCTGCTTCCACTTTTGTAGCAGCAAGCAGCCCGGACAATGGCGGTTTTGGCGGGAGGCAGGGCTGCTAGGAGCTTCCCTGGGGAGCTGCCCGCTCACTGCATTATCATTCCAGAAGCACCATAAAAGCGTTGAGCCCCCGAGCAGTAGCCCTGGGCGATACTGGATGAGGAGATAAGAGACGGCTCCTCAGCTGCCGCATGCACTGCCAGCTCCGCGGGTCCTTGTGTCTCAGCCTCCTCCCCCGTGGAAGTTCCCACTACAGGTACTTCCACTGTGCAAAATGTAAAAGAAAAAACTTTGACAACGCCCCTATTGGCTTTGCCAGTGCTTGTTCCCCTCAAAGGTGCTGAGTCTCACCACGCGCCTACTGTGAACACAAGCCCAGCTAGCACGAGTTACGTGATAACCTTGTCTCTGTCGTCGTCATGCCCGTGGAGCGTTTCCTAATGGTGGACGGAGAGTGACATGACTATGTTTAAATCTCACCCTGGTTCGCTATTTTGTTCTGGGGACTGGTGGCTGCAAATGGCGGACCAGTACCACAGCCCCATCAGCAGAGCAGCCCCGAGAATGGCCTCAGGGCAGTGGGGAACACATGGCTCAGAGGTATAGGTGCGCGCTTGTCACGCAGGCTGCAGGCGAGCGAGGTTCCTCACGAAGGCACGTTGCCACTCAACACACGGAGCCATCAGTTTACTCCTTTTTCCATGTTTAGGCCGAGGACCTTAAGGCTGCGCTTGCGCAGTCTGGGGTCAGAGATTTAATGTCTCTTAGTAGCGCTGTAGAACCCGCCTCCCTGCCCCGTCTCTCCTCCATTGGCTGGCTTCCTAAACGAGGCCAGCCATTGGAGGAGAGATGCGTCACTCCGATTTAGCCCCGTCTTTTTCGGATTTAGGGGCGTAAGTTTTGCTGTTCTTTAGACAGTGACGTTGTCTGTCACTCAGAACCTCAAAACCACGCCCCCAACTCCGAAAATGGCCGTAGAATTGTAAATGCCATTTTGCGCTGATCGTCTCTGCAAGAAGTCGCTGAATACTTCTTCCGACGGTATGTATGCTTGCTTGTATTTTTGTTTTTGTTTCTTTTGATGTAAGCTTTTTTTTTGCTAATCTTATGTTTATTCTCTCTTTTCTAGGTCCAACATGGCCCGTGGCGTCTCCCTGCAGCGATGTGCACCGCTGTGCACGGAGTGGTTCCGATATGCGGCTCTTTTGCAGTTTGAGGTAAGCTATATTTTCGATTTTACTAATCTAATGTTTTTTCTCTCTTTTCTAGGTCCAACATGGCTCGTTGCGTCTCCCTGCAGCCGTGTGCACTACTGTGCACAAAGTTGTTCAGACGGGTATGTATGTTGTTGTTGTTTTCGTTTAGAGGTAAGCCATTTTGTTTTTTTTGCTAATCTTATGTTTATTCTCTCTTTTCTAGGTCCAACGTGGCCCGTGGCGTCTCTCTGCAGCGATGTGTACTGCTGTGCACGGAGTGGTTCCGATACGCGGCTCTTTTGCAGTTTGAGGTAAGCTATCTTTTCGATTTTACTAATCTAATGTTTTTTCTCTCTTTTCTAGGTCCAACATGGATCGTGGCGCCTCCCTGCAGCCGTGTGCACTACTGTGCACGAAGTTGTTCAGACCGGTATGTATGTTGTTGTTGTTTTCGTTTAGAGGTAAGCCATTTTGTTTTTTTTGTTGCTAATCTTATGTTTATTCTCTCTTTTCTAGGTCCAACATGGCCCGTGGCGTCTCCCTGCAGCGATGTGCACCGCTGTGCACGGAGTCGTTCCGATATGCGGCTCTTTTGCAGTTTGAGGTAAGCTATCTTTTCGATCTTACTAATCTTATGTTTTTTCTCTCTTTTCTAGGTCCAATATGGCTCGTGGCGTCTCCCTGCAGCCGTGTGCACTACTGTGCACGAAGTTGTTTAGACGGGTATGTATGTTGTTGTTGTTTTGGTTTAGAGGTAAGCCATTTTGTTTTTTTTGCTAATCTTATGTTTATTCTCTCTTTTCTAGGTCCAACATGGCCTGTGGCGTCTCCCTGCAGCAATGTGCACCGCTGTGCATGGAGTGGTTCCGATATGCGGCTCTTTTGCAGTTTGAGGTAAGCTATCTTTTCGATTTTACTAATCTAATGTTTTTTCTCTCTTTTCTAGGTCCAACATGGCTCGTGGCGACTCCCTGCAGCCTTGTGCACTACTGTGCACGAAGTTATTCAGACGGGTATGTATGTTGTTGTTGTTTTCATTTAGAGGTAAGCCATTTTGTTTTTTTGTTTCTAATCTTATGTTAATTCTCTCTTTTCTAGGTCCATCATGGCCCGTGGCGTCTCCCTGCAGCGATGTGCACCGCTGTGCCGGAGTGGTTCCGATATGCGGCTCTTTTGCAGTTTGAGGTAAGCTATCTTTTCTATTTTACTAATCTAATGTTTTTTCTCTTTTCTAGGTCCAACATGTCCCGTGGCGTCTCCCTGCAGCGATGTGCACCGCTGTGCACAAAGTGTTTCTGATATGCGGCTCTTTTGCAGTTTGAGGTAAGCTATCTTTTCAATTTTACTAATCTTATGTTTTTTTCTCTTTTCTAGGTCCAACATGGCCCGTGGTGTCTCCCTGCAGCGATGTGCACCACTGTGCACGAAGTGGTTCCGATATGCGGCTCTTTTGCAGTTTGAGGTAAACTATCTTTTCGATTTTACTAATCTTGTGTTTTTTCTGTCTTTTCTAGGTCCAACATGGCCCGTGGCGTCTCCCTGCAGCCGTGTGCACTACTGTGCACGAAGTTGTCCAGACAGGTATGTATGTTGCTTTTTGTTTATGTTAGAGGTAAGGCATATTTTTATTTTTGCTAATCCTATGTTTTTTCTCTTTTTTCTAGGTCCAATATGATCCGTGGTGTCTCCGTGCTCCCTGCAGCGATGTGCACCGCTGTGCACGAAGTGGTTCCGATATGGCTAAGTGTCTCTATTTAAAAGTAGCTCTGTCTGTGTGTACCTAAGTTTAGGCTGGATATATGTGTGTAACTCTGTGTGTGTGGCGCTCTGTGTGTGTGGCTCTATATGTGTGTGTTGCTCAGTATGTGTGGGTCTGTGTATGTCTGTGTGGTTCTATGTGTGTAGCTGTGCGTGTGTGTAGCTCAGTGTATGTGTAGCTCAATAAGTGCATAGTTGCCTCTATGTGTGTGTATAGATGGCTCAGTATCTTTATGTGGCTGGCTCACTATGTGTGTTAGGTGACTCTATGTCTGTGGCTAGCTCTGTATGTGTAAGTCAGTGGCTATGTATGTGGATGTCTGTAGCTCTGTATATTTGTGGCTCTGTATGTATGTCTGCGTGATACACTTTGTATGTGTCTGGCTCTGTGTGGGTGGGTCAGTATGTGTGTGGGGTTGGCTCGCTCTCTCACTACGTCACTCTCTCTCTCCCTAACTCTCTCTCTCACTACCTCACTATCTCTCACACTACTACACTATCTCTCACTAACTCACTCTCTCTCTACCTCACTCTCTACCTCACTACTCAACTCTCTCTTTCTCACAGCATCACAATATCCCTACCACAGTAAATCTCTCTCTCTCTAACACACTACCTCACAACTTCACACTCTCTCTATCTCACTACCTCACTCTCTCTATATCACTACCTCACTCTATCTATTTCTATCTCACTATCTCTCTCTCACTACCTCACTATATCACGACACACTCTCTCTAAAGTTCACTACATCACTCTCTCACTACCTCACAACTTCACTCTCTCTCTATCTCACTCACACTCTCTCTCTTGATAGATAGTAATTTCCCTGTTGCAGAATGTTCCAATGATGTTATGAATATGTTAGCCTAATGAGTCTAACCAATAAGTAGTTACAGCTTATTATTCATGTGCTGCAACCCACTGAGCTATTTTTGTAATATGCAAGCTTCAACTTCTCTCATAAGACAGAGAGGCTTGTCTACGGCAGACAGACTTCTGATGCTGACATTTGCTCTGCAGCTCCAATGTGTCATGGTACAGTTTTCCCCCCCTCTCTTATGAGCAGAAAATCCCTGGTTTCAGCATCTCTCGCCTTGGGCATTTTTTTTTTCTTGCAGAAATGTTTCCATGCTCTGGAGAAGCCGAGTCTCGGCTCCGTGGCCTTGAGAGAAAAATGTTGCTTTTGCATGAGCAGATGCTTCTTGTGTGAGGCTATTGTTCGCCCTCTGCTGAGCCCAGTACTTTTCCAGTCTGGGCGTATCTTTACCCTGCCATGCTATGTTATAATGTATTATCCTGATGGGATGAGTCAGTCCTCTCGGTGCACTCCCTGGGGTGTAGACCTGACGGGGCCCATCTGCAGATGAATCTCATGGCCTAATAAATATATTTCTAATTCTTCTCCACTGTTCGGCTGGCTTATTATATGAGAATGATAGATGAGTGAGGTAAGTCGCTCAGCTGGATTTGAGCCACGCTTATCAGATGGTGCCCGAATAGGGACTCCACGATAAGGATCTTTCTCACCCGTAAGTGGGTAGCAGAAGGCCGGAGACCCTCTGGTCGGCATGGTGGGTCTGGGTACCCACTTTGATGCCGAGCTTGGTTCTCGAGGGGCTGCCCCACCCTGCGGATCGGGAGAGGTCCCGGTTCATGATCCTGCGCCGGGGTCCGGAAGGCGGGACTTTGGAGCTGACCGTGTTGGTCCCAGCAGCCGGCGGTGGAGAACGGTGGATGTCGGTTCTGCGAGCGGAAGGTGAGTGGTCCGACTGGTGATTGAAGCAGCTAGGGTGCTCCAGGGACTAGTGTGTCCCCAGTGGTTGAAGGAGCTAGTGTTCTCCTGGGGCTAGTGTGCTCCGGGGAACTCAGGGTGCAAGTGGCGCTCTGACAGACTATTGGTGATGGGGGTATTGGATGGATGTCTGTTTTAGAGCATCCAACCGGGTGGTACTGAGACTGGAGTGTGGCTCATCATGATTAAATACTGGGAAAGGACCCAAACCCCTAGTGTGAGTGGTTTGATGGAAGAGTCCCAGATCTTCCGGGGTAAAGTGCGCAACGGTCTGTAGTGCCGCCCGGGAGGCGGATGTGTCCTCCAACCTCAGAACAGTTAGTGTACTGTACGGTCTGCGGTAGGGTCCAGGTTCCCCAGGACTTGGTCGACGGGCCTTGTCCCATTATGGTAACACGTGTTTGGCAGGGACTTAATGCATAGGACGTGCATGTGCGTGTGCGGTTGTAAGTGGTTGTGTGTGGAGATAGTTACTTGGTTCTTTTGTGTCTGGGTATGTGTGGGTTCTTTGGCGGTGCCTGATTGAGTGAGTTTGGTGGTGTTTGATTGAGTGTGCAAGATGCCGCGTTTCAGTAAGTTGCGATGTTTTGGGTGTTGCTGCAGTTCAACTGATGTCAGAATTGGCTGAGAGCCAACCCGCTCCTGTAGAAGACTCTTTGAATTTTGAGATGTATGTGAATATGGATTTATCCCGATTTTGTTTAATATTTTTGATGCAGCTAAGATAGATTACTTGCAGGAGAGATTGTTTGCTAGGCACAGCTGTCAGAGCCTGTTTGATTCCCTAAGGTTGTGGCAGAAAGAGGTTCAGCAAAGACAGATGAGAGGATAGCCCAGAATATGGACAGATCAAAAGTTTAGTTTTAAAAGAAGACAAAATGTGTACATTTAAAGTTTCTTTTTATGGCTCAGTGAGCCAATGTGAGTAGTGATTAAGAGGATGGGGTATGTATTTCATGTAATATGTTTGATTTGGTTATAATTGGTTTGGTTTGTGAGCAGTCTGTGGGCTGCCTTTTGTTTGTGTAAATGTTTGTTTGAATGAAGTGAGTACGTCTTGTTGCATGAGTTAGATTGTCTGGTCCTTGTGAGCTACCTGATTTGGTTGTGCCTGGCTCTCAGAAAATAAAATAAAAATAAAATGTGTTTGGAACTTATTTAATTTGGTTTTTTTCATCCCCTTAATTTGTGAACAGTAGAAGATGAAAAAAAGAATAAGGATTTGATTACCAGTAATTAGAATGTATATTAATATAATGTAGAAAGAGTGTAAAGTTAGAAAGAAGTGAAAAAAAAGAGAAATGTATTTTTTAAAATAGGGTTAATTATTGCATGTTAGAAAGAGTTAGGAAGGCTTATTGGCTTTGTCAGCGCCAGAACGAGGAGGGCATAGCGCGAGGCAGATTTTGGCCTTGGTGGAGGGCCAGAAAGGCTGGAAGGCTGGCTAGCAGCCCAGAATTCTTAGCTCTTGGAAGACTGTGAGAGATGCATTTCTGAACGGCAAAAGTGGGCCTCAAAAGGGGGTGGAGAGCAGGAGTTGTTTAGTTAGTTTTAAACATGACCTGTTGCGTGGATGTGTTTCAGTCCACAAGAAAGAAAAAAAAGGTTGTAGAACTCTGGGCTGGTAAGGTTTAGAATAACAGTGTATGAATTTTTATTCCGTTCTGGAAGATTATGTAGAATGGAAATATAGATGCTTGCAGACGCAGAGCAGGTGTGACCTTGGTGTTATCAGCACCATTCCAATGGGTTCGCAGAGCACAGGCAGCAGATTGTGAGGGAGGGCTAGGAGGCTCAGCTCTTGGCACAGACAGGCAGAGATACACAGTCGGAGCCATGTGAATTAAGAAATTGGAGCGAGTCTGCATAATGATGAGTGCAAACTGCTGCTGGTTCAGACTAAAGTATAATGCAGTTGTTCAGAACACATGTGATTGAGTATTAGGAACAAAATTATGAATAACTTTCAACAGATTATTGTATTTGGACATAGGGAATTACACTTTACAATGGCCTAGTCTGAGAAAAGATGGATTGTTTTGAGAAAAATAAATTTACTAAATATGTTAGTGAGTGTTTCAGATGCAATAGTTTAAGCACATGTTACTCCTATTGTTTCAATAGTATTCAGAATAATTGACTGATTTGTGTGCAGTTTAAAGGCACAGAGAAAAAGAGATTTATTGTTTGTCTGTTGTGTCCATTTTGTTGTTGATATATTTTTTTGTTTTACTGTTGGTCCATGTCATAGTATAAAAGCTTTCTATTTAAACAATTATTGAGTTGGGGGGTCTCTAATTGGCATACTGATTAGTGACTTTGCTAGTGGATCCCTAGTGGAGAGTACTGATCATGCGAGGGTAGGTAAATGCATAGCGCCTATTAGGTAAAGGATATTGATTGTGTTGCTCACAGGAGCGGCCTGGTGGGAATGTATATATGTGTGTAATGTATATATGTGTGTAACAGTATTTGTATGCAGTTTGTCCATGGGACACCATTGCAGTGGGCCCAGTGCCCCACCCGCTGAGTGGAGGTGCAGAGTGTGTGTTTTGTGCAAATGTCTGCTAGTGTGCACTGGAGTATTTAGTATGTTCTGGGGGTGAGAATATACCTTTGGCAACAGGATTAAATGTAGTGAGATGGTGCCCTTTTTGTTTACAGATGTGAAAGTAAATGTATATATTTTTCCCTTTTTGATGCTGCATTAAATATCATTACAAGATTGTCATGAGATTTTCAATGCTGCTAAATGTTTTATCTTTTTGGCTAACGCTTAAAGAGGTTAAGTCTGTTTCTTGTCTAAAACAGCAGACAGGGTTTTCAGAACGGAAAGTGAACAGTTAGTATATATATAGGGTGATGATAGATAATATATATGAACAGGTGTGAATGAGCTCCAAGCATAGGTTTTAAGGTAAGTATTTGTAGAAGGTATTTTTACTAAATGGTTGCCTTTTTGTCCAATATTTTGTGAGTTGTTGTTTTTTTTGTGGTTTGATTTGTTTCGTTTCAGTGCAATGGGAAATATTTTTATCTGTGTGTTGCGGTGAGTATTGATGCAGCTTTGTGCTAGACAGATTAAGTGTGCACTGACACCGCATGATGCATGACATGCATGAGAAAAATATAGTCCTTTGAGTAACTAATATTGTGTTTTCCTTTTGTGGCCTTTGTGTTTGGTATATGTATTGTTGCGTATTATTTTATGTTATACGCATGTACCTATATTGTGTGTTTTATGTTTTCTTTGGCTTATTGTGCATTGATTGTTCTGTTCTGCGTGGATGGTATGCTGATCGATCTTAAGCCTGACAAATTAGGTAGGCCAGCATGCTGGGTTTTGGGCTGCAGGCTCACTGTGCATGAAATGCATGGCATCGTGTTGTGTGTCACAGCTCATTTGCATGTGTTACTGTGATTTGTCTATGCTCTGTGCTTAGCACGGCAAGTATACATGCTGCTTTGGTATGCTTGTTTTTATTTTATGTATGTTTCTGTTTTGTATTGTTTTGATAATTCTATTATTGATACTAGAACAAGCTCCTCTGTGGGGAATTTGTTCTGGTCCCTAAATTTCACAGACAACACTTCAGCAGTGTATGTCTATTTGGTTAAATGGTATAGAAGAAAAATACAAGAGTTCTACGGTGTACTCATGGTGTTCTGTCACAAGCCTGACCATCACCTAAGTATTTCTTTTTCTTTTATAGATTTTCCTTTTGCTGCCATTTCCCTAATGAATGTCGCATAGTGCCTAGTTATGGGGGACTTAGCTGTGTCCCAGTCCCCTTTTCCTTTTCCTTACTCCTTCATGGGAATAAAAGGCCTCAAAAAGAAATAGTGTGTTTTGTAATAGATAAATAATTATAATGAATTTTCCTTATTAACATTGTATTAGATATTAGTAGGCACACACATCGTTTTGTGGCAATGACATTTGTACATGTGCTAAAAGGCGTTCTAGCCCTCTCAAAAGTGCTATGTATCTCCTAGAATTTTGTTTATGCTCAGTGCTACACACCTTGATGGTGTTGACTGAAAAGAAATACGTTTCAGATTTCTTCCTGTCAAACTGGGAGAGGAGGCTAGCTCCCGCTGTAAGCTATCTCTCCACTAGCTCCTTATAAATTAAAAATAGGTAACATGTATATTGCTCCCTCCTCTTCTCAAATCTTTATTAGCCTGTCTTGCTTTGATCTAAAAGGGGAATTAGATGTGGGCAGTTTTGTTCTACAAGTGTTGGGTGATAATACCATTATTGTAGTCTTGCAAGTACATTGCTAGTTCTTTATTAGATAATCTGTGAAAATAAACAGATAGTCTTTATTAGAGGATTATTTTAATTGAATAGGGATGAAAGGGATGAAAGGACTGGTAGCCCTAGACTAGTGTTTCCTTATTTGACCTTTGAAGGGAACAATAGGTCGGTACTTTTTTGTTGTTGTTTTGCTTCACATTCCTAGGTAACAACATCATTATTGTGCAGCACTAAGTAAAGGTGTACAAGTCTCCTATCAGTTAGCCTGTATACTTGAGCTGACAATCCCTATTAGAGCTGGTGAACAGGTTTTCCCCTACACAAAATGTTACATGGTTTAAATAGTGAGAAAGGTGAAAGATGCTTGTGTGATCCTCAGCAAAATAATATGTGAGCATGGTCATAAGCAAAAATATAGTAGTTTTGAGTAAGAAAAAGAATATTAGAAGTGTTTGAAGTTTTGCACAACAGTGAAGGTTCACAAAGTAGACGCTGTGTGCTCGCTATAGGAATAGCGGTTTGAACTTCCCTTTTTGCTGTTTCTCAAGTGCAAATGCGGGAATACAACATGTCTGTTTTGTTGTATTTTCTCTCTTCTCTTAGAATTCAGTAAATGCATACGTCTCCTATTCCCAAAGAGGAGCAGCCTCTGCGGCTCCTTGTCCAGATTTCCCTGATCTCATTTGGTTCTCATGGTCTACAAATATAATATTGTGTTTGTTTGTATCCTAACTATTGCTTTCATATTTCTCTTTAGAGAATTAGTTTCTTGTTGCTTGGCGCATACCCTCATGGGTGTTATTCCAACGCCACCTGAGAATGTCATTGGTACCCTAGCTCCTCACGAAGAGGAGCACTGGGAAGTTCATTAGGATGATGTAGTATTCAAATGTTGCACCAGACACATGTTATTTATAGTACTGCAAATTATTGGAGGTGTGGGTCATTGCCTTCATACACACACAGGGGTGGAAAACTGTTGCTTGTATTCTTGCCCTATGGAAGTAGCTGTGAGGGTTAGTATACTTTGAGTAGTTTAGTAAAACACATTTCTCAGCCCGATAAAGATCTACTTCCTGGATGTTCGGTATAGGTCCTCGCTGATAATGCGAGTGAGCCCTCAGTATAGAATTCAATAGGGTGTTTTCCCTGATAATGACCGTTTGATATTATTTGCATTAATTCCTGCTCATGACTTAAACTGTGATGCATTTTTTAAGTAGTCCGATCATGACATAGTGTTATAGAGAAATGGTACCCGAGAACATATGCTTAGGTTAGTCAAAAGGGAGGGTGCCTCACACCCAGAGAATAATTATTGTCTTAGTAGGTATTGCAGGGGTTGTTCTTTTACTTGTTGCCTCTGCATTTCCTGCCCTATAGCATGCTGCACTACTTCTGTGATCATGCTCATCCTAGTATTTCATTTCCCGATACAAGATATCTTTTATGATGATATACTATTGGTTATTCTTGTGTTTTTTTTTTGTTTCCCTTTGATTGGTGAGTGATGCCTTTAGAATTGTAGGGTCCTTACCTTTAAGCAATAAAGGCTGCACTTAGGTTAGCCACAATAGGCTAAAAGGAGGGTCTGATAGATAGTAATTTCCCTGTTGCAGAATGTTCCAATGATGTTATGAATATGTTAGCATAATGTGTCTAACCAATAAGCAGTTACAGCTTATTATTCATGTGCTGCAGCCCACTGAGCTATTTTTGTAATATGCAAGCTTCAACTTCTCTCATAAGAGAGAGAGGCTTGTCTATGGCAGACAGACTTCTGATGCTGACATTTGCTCTGCAGCTCCAATGTCTCATGGTACAGTTTTCCCCCCTCCCTTATGAGCAGAAAATCCCTGGTTTCAGCATCTCTCGCCTTGGGTATTTTTTTTTTCTTGCAGAAATGTTTCCATGCTCTGGAGAAGCCGAGTCTCGGCTCCGTGGCCTTGAGAGAAAAATGTTGCTTTTGCATGAGCAGATGCTTCTTGTGTGATAATATTGTTCGCCCTCTGCAGAGCCCAGTACTTTTCCAGTCTGGGCGTGTCTTTACCCTGCCATGCTATGTTATAATGTATTGTCCTGATGGGATGAGTCAGTCCTGTCGGTGCACTCCCTTGGGTGTAGACCTGACGGGGCCCATCTGCAGATGAATCTTATGGCCTAATGAATATATTTCTAATTCTTCTCCACTGTTCGGCTGGCTTATTATATGAGAATGATAGATGAGTGAGGTAAGTCGCTCAGGTGGATTTGAGCCACACTTATCACTCTCAAATACACTAACTCACTTTCACTCTCTCATTCACTACTTCACTCTCTCTCTAACTCACTACATCACTCACTCTCTATCTCTCTACCTCACTCTTTCTATCTCACTAACTCACTTTCACTGTCTCTTTCACTACCTCTCTCTCTATCTCACTACATCACAACATCACTCTCTGCTTACATCTGACTACCTCACAACATCCCTCTCCCTCACTACATCACTGTTTCAATACCTCACTCACTCTATCTCACTACCTCACTCTCTCTCACTACCTCACTCTCACTCTATATCTCACTACCTCGCTCTCTCTCTGCTAATGCAATAGGTATCACATATGCAAAATATTACGCTAATGCCAACAGAAATGACAATGCCATTTATTTAGGGATAAAAAAAAACAATACCAATATCTCTACCTATAATATTGCCGAGACCATTGCATTGTAAATGCTTGTTTTATTTACAGGCTGTACTTGTTGGTGTATAACGTCACATGTACTATAATAACGTGAACTTATGTGTTCATGTGCACTCTTGCAGGCCTTCGAATGCCAAGTCTCCACAGGTGGGGCAGGAGCAGGGCTTATGGACGGAGCTGTTCTTGCCAGGTCACAGGCCCGGCAGTAATGGAAACACACACTTGGAAAGGCGTCCAGTAATCCCGTGCTCTCTCCCCAGCCACTCTTTAACTGATTGATGCTCACGTCTGTCTGCACTTTTGTCGGACACATGGTGCAGCTCGTCGGTTTGCCTGGCGGAATCGATAGATATGGCTGGCTGGATGCATGTCATCTGCGCTCGTCCTTCTCAGCAGATTTCACATGATCGAATTACCTGGCATCTACGAACAGATGTGTGCGCGTGATTGCCAAGAGGTCACCGCAGTGCCAGCGTCTGAATCGTTTTTTTTTATTCTCTGGAAATACCGCAATCAATTTGTCTAAACTATCTTTTCAAAACGGTTGCATGGGGGAAGCTCATTTCAGCTGCAGGGTTTTAGCAGCGCATTCTTCTGGAGTGATGGCAAATGTTAACCGCTTACATACCGGTTTCCGTGAGTAGTTGCTTCGGGGCCAGATGCGAGCCCTCCATGGCGTGCCAGGAGGGGCTTGAACCGGACAGTAAGTCACTTGGTAGGATGTAGGCAGCATGATTCCAACCTGTGTCCACTCTTTGGGTGCAGTTATTTGCCAGTGCAGTTTTAGTTGTAGCCCGAGAGAGTTAACAGGAGGTCGAAGACGGAAACCTTTTTTAAATGCAGAAGAAGGCGTTATTATTGTAGGATGCAGAGACTAGAAGATTCCTTAGTGTGTGGGTCAGTTCAAAGCGGTGGCATTTAACGTCCCAGCAGTGATTCAAAGCACAGTGTATGTATACTGCACTGGCGGCCTTCTAAGGGCGCCAAGTCTAAGTGGTCTGCAACATGTGGTTATATTAAGGTACAGCTTGAAATCACAGCTGTCACCATACCTGTGACCAACGCAAAAATAGTTTTCAGACAACTACAGAGAGATGCTTTAACTTTGCCTACTTTTGATTGATTTGAGAATAGCATTTATTTGTTTTATTTTATTTTATTTATTTATTCATAAAGTTTTATATAGCGCAAACTAGATCGCGAAGGATATCAGAGCACTTTACAAGAGAGGCCAAGAGTGTAATGGAGGGGGCAAAACTTTTCTTCTTCTGTCAAGATTGTTTATATTGCTCTCCTGGATGACAACTGGTGTTCTTTCGCCTAACAAGGCAACCACTTGCAAAAGTAATAACGTGGCAGCTGATCCTGCAGTCCCATTGGTGCAACGGACTTTCGCCTGACCCAATCCATTAAATGGGCAGGTACTGTCCTGTACAGAGTACCTGCACTTCTGAGCACTGGTGCAATCCATCTAATGGGAGAGTCCCACCACCTCTCAGAAGTAACAGGTACTCTAGTCTAAATGGAAAATTAGTAGTGCAGGTACTCTGTTATTTAAAGCACTGACCTCACTTATAATGCCGCCTTGTTAAAACACGATGGAGCTTTGTTAGAGGTGTTCACCACAAGCTGCAACTGATTTTTGTATTCATTGTGTTGCATTCAAGTGGGTTCACAAGCTTTGTGCTACATCTATCCTACTCCTTATGGTACGACAAAAACATAGAACTGGCTTGGTCTGACATATCACAAAACATGAAATCCTACGAAAATACCCACTGGAAACACTGAGTTGTGATCCTACAAAGCTTTATGGCACATGCTAGGGACCACAAAGGACCACCATAGCTTCCCAGCATCGCCCCTTCACACAAATGGCCTCGATCACTATACGATACCCCTTTGCCCCTGCAGCTCCCCCATCAAACACGTAGGAAGCTCACACTTTTGGACACCATTCCTGCTACAAAGGCCGCTCGACCATACCCTTTGTGTGTGGTGACTTTCTGGGGGGACGGTGTTGTACCGAAAAATAATAAGTCTAATAGAGCCATACCCTCCAATAGCCCCAAAAGCAATTACCAAATAATCAGTCAGTTGGCAGTGAAGAAGTTCCAATCATTTATTCTAAATGGACTCTGCGCAGAGGAGCCTCCCCGTCCACACCCAGTCAGTGTGACAAGAAGACTGCCTGTTCATATTCAAACAAGTCATTATATATTTTCAGTTCAACACACATTATCACTGTAAAAGGAAAACACCTCCTCTGGCCCCTTCACCCCAGGAAGGGACCATATATGGCACACATGATTAGTTCAAAGCTTAGCTATTCATTACTGGGCAGCTCAGGAAGGGTGACTCCCTTTTCGTTCTCAGGCACGAGAGTCCGCAAGAATGTGTTCATCCCACCGAAAGGCAGATGTAACCTTGAGTTTCCCAAGTTAGAATCAATGGTCCATTCATAGCCCAGGCCGACCTTTTAGACTCTCCCTTTACACAGTGACAGGTCACGTGTTTTCCTAGCAAGAGCAAGAGGTACGGGGAAATGAAACCAACATGGGGGTTCTTCAGAAAAGGCCCGATTCTTAATGTATACATAAATCGGGTATATTCACAATGGAGGGGTTAACCTAAAACAGAATGCTAATATATGGGATACAAAGCATTCTCAGTTCTGCTCAGCTCGTTATAGCAAGGTTGAAGTGGGTATATTAATGCTCACACATCCTCAATGAACTAAGTAGGTGCATCACGCTAATTTCTAACTACTACTTTGTGTTTTTAGTTTGCTCACAGGGTCTAATTCAGATTTCAGTTCCTCAAAGGGGATATGAGTTTAATTTCCTTTTATATTTTAAGGTCGAGCCTCAGCTAGCCACACATGTACCCGCTCCTGCACCATAGTAAACCTGGTGTCCTGTCACCCATCACTCTCTAACAATCTCTCCCCTACACCACCCACATTTTAAAACAAGCATTTGCAATGCAATAGGTCTAGCATTTACACGACTTGAAGCTATTAATTTAGTAGTTGCTGGCAGCGACTAGGAGGGTGATGCAGCAGAATGTGTTTGCAATACTCAATTGCACTAACCTGACAGTCCTCTTTCTAAAGGGCATGGGACTTGTTTCATGGCCTTGCTTAGCGCACCACACCGTCTAGCATAATTACGGCATGGCACATATGCCCAGTTTAGATTAGTGTCCTGTGATTACATTCCGTAAGTAGTAAGCTTTCTTAGTTTTGGGCGCATAGTTATTTAACTGTCTAGTGGACGCAAGGAAATGAAACAGACTATTCCACAGTACCTGCGGTTCCTTGGAGCCAGTGTCCTTCTAATCAAAGGAATACTAAACACTTACAAGGTCCCAAAGGCGAGACCGATGCTTTGCAAATGCTTGTTTGCTCTGCATTGCATCGGCATCTAGGTGCTAGGCTCCAGATAGGTCCCAGGCACTTGACCAAGAGCAGGGCTGATGGCTTTTTAAATTCGGCCTTTGTTTTGGACTCAGCTGGAAGAGACAATACAGAAGTCTCTTCCCCGCCTGCACAGCGCTGCTCCGAACAAAAAGCAGACAGCG
>NW_027611814.1:0-59209 GCF_964261635.1 Lissotriton helveticus
CACACACACGCACACGCACACACACACACACACACACACACACACACACACACACCCCCCCCTCCTCCTCCGCCCTCCCCCCTTCCCGCCCTCCCCCCCTCTCTCCAATTGGAAGATGGTAAAGTGACAAGTGAGAAAGGCCTGGTGCCATATAAATTCAAAAACTCTCTTTTTGGCAGCCTTGTTAGCGTGATGTTTCTCAGATTTAATCCCAAGGAAAGGAATTAATAAAATCACCACACATAGAGGTTGCAATGTACCAATAGTTCCTTTCACCTTAATTAGGTTGAAAATGTCATGTAAACATTTTCTCATTATCATGCTGCTGGCAATGTTAATACAGTTTTGCCTCATAATTTCACCCTGGATGGTCTGTCACTTATTTTGCACGGGGTTCGAGTCCTTTCATCCATACTATTAATACATAATTTCAAAGAATGGGCCCCTTGTCCTCGCGCAGCTTAAAGAAATCCTGCTGAACTGTTCGCTGGTGTCAGTTAAGTGGCTGTACATCGTAAAATTAAATCATTTTCGAAGTTTGTCAACGATCAGTGCCTCCTCAGCTTTAAATGCGGCGGTTCCGACAGGAAGAAATAGACACTGCAAACACAATTCCACCCTTTACTGTGGAAGGGTGGAATATACACTACCAGTATTTTTCTCCGCTACATGTATATATATGGCAGAGAAATCCTGGTAGTTCCCAAGTTTAGGTGGACAGTAGTCCCGATATATAGAACACTCTACAACACCAGCGACACTCTGAATTTGCTCACCTCAAATGTCTGCTTTTCTATCAAAGTTTTTAAGCATAGGATAAGGACATTGCCATCCACTCCGTGATAGAAAAGGACAAACAGCCTGATTCATCAAGCCGAATTGCGCTCGCAAAGGGCCAGAATCTGAGAATCTGGCCCTTTGCGAGCGCAATTTTTGCATTTGGGATTCATCATCCCAAATGCAAAAATCGGTAATTGCTAATTCGCTAAATTGCGAGGAATTACATTTAAGGAATCTCTATTTGAGATTCCTTAAATGCAATTCATCAACCAATTTTAAATTGCTAATTCGCAATTTCGGGCCGCTATTTACCGAGAGGTCAGACCTCTCGGTAAATAGCAAAAACTTAGAAAAATGCTTTTAAAAGCATTTTTCTAAGTTGCATGTTGCACACACACATGTCCTTTGGACATGTGTGTGCGCAACACCTGTTCCAATTTGCATTTAAGGGGTGCTACAGGGTGTCCTTTGGACACCCCTGGCACACTTTAAATCGCTATCTTATTTGCGAGTAGCAAATTGCTACTCGCAAATAAAGAATACTCCCCATTCATTCCTATGGGCCTTTTGGCCCATAGGAATGAATCGGGAGTTATTCCTTATTTGCGAGTAGCAATTTGCTACTCGCAAATAAGGAATGTGTAGGAATCGCTATTTATTTAGCAATTCCTACATGAATACCGTTTTGTGAGTCTCTAATAGCGATTCCTTATGAATCTCTATTAGAGACTCGCAAAACGGTACCTTGATGAATCAGGCTGTAAGTCTTTAGCCATTTCTACAGCAAACGCTTAAGCATAGGATTAGCCTATTGCTATCCACGCCAAGCTGTAAAATGACAAGAGCCTTTTACCACAGTATTACAGCTTTGGAATGGTAAAATACCATTGAAGCCCAGGGCCGGACTGGCTACCGGGCGTTTTGGCATGCTGCCGAGCTGGGGGCTGCCCAAGCCAACCTGGAATGAATAAAAGCAACCCATGGCACCTGTGTTGCTATCATTATAGCACTTCAGGGAGGTTAGGCTTTATCCAGACACAAAGAAGAATCCAGCATAAGTCAAAACGATACCCTTTCAGGCATAGAGTGATGCATAAAGTATGCAAAAAGGAAGCAGAGGACTCTGGGCCGTTCCCAGGTTTAGGTTGAGAGCAGCTCCTACATAGAGCACCCTACAACACCAGCAACACTCTGAATTTGCTCACCTTAAATGACTGCTTTTCTATCAAAGTTTTTAAGCCTAGGATTAGCACATTGCCATCCACGCCGAGATAGAAAGGGACAAAGTCTTTAGCCATTTCTACAGCAAACGCTTTAAGTATAAGATCAGGGATGCCAGATTGGGTTAGTTCTCACACAATTGGATGATGTTTTCCCTGATTGTGCGAAAGAAAAGCAAGTTGGACGGGCAACCAAAATTTGTGCTAGAATCCACTCTGTGTGCGGCGGATTCACAGAATTGTGCGTCAAAGCCATGTTCCAGCCTGAGGTTGCTTATCCATGCCCCTCTTCCAAGTGTGTGTCTGCCCACAGCAACACCTGCAATCCTTTCATGCGCTGGAAATTCCTTCCTGTTAGGGTCTTGTTGCTCTTGTATTGACCTCTGGCTTGCCCCAATAACCCTGCTGACCTGCCCCTTCGTTCCTTTGACCCAATCGTGGTCAGAGCTATACCTCACTGCGTGTGTATGTCAGCACTTCTCCGGCCCCACCCCCATACATTTTTGCCTTTTATTTTTTGATGCTCACCCCCTACTTCCTTCTTTTTACATGCCTGCATCTGCTGCGACCACCACCAGACCACCCTGACTGACGAAGGATGCCTCTGCAGCCTGACGCCACTTGTGCTCTTGGTCCTCAGATCTGCCACCCAACAGTCAGCTGTTCGTCGCTGACCCAGCCCTTTCCCATTCAGCAACATTTATTTGCCACTGGGCTCCGGAGCTCTGCGCCAGCCCCCTAGCTAGTTTAAAGGTACGTAAGTAAAAGGGAGAGTGTCTTTCTTGTGTTTAACTTTCAGCAGCATGGCAGCATGTGCAAGAGAAGCTCCTCTTATGTAAGCTCAGCAGTTGTTGCACGTTGAGTGGGGCCGGGGATGCTGTAAGTAATAGCATCACTGTGTCCTTGTGTAAATATGTAACAGCTGCTCATGGTAAGTGCTTTGATACCCCCAGGTCAATATATATATATATATATATATATATATATATATATATATATATATATATATATATATATATATATATATATATAAATATATAAATATATATATATATATACATACATACATACATACATATATATATATATATATATATATATATATATATATATATATATATATATATATATATATTACCTACTGGCGATAGCCAGTAGGTATATATAGTTAGGATTTTTTTCCTATGGGATTTTTGAAAATTCTATGTCGAATAACTTTGGCGTTTGAGGACAGAATTGGCTGAAATTTTCAGGAAAATGGAACATTTTGTTTCTGAGCAGCCCCTGAAAATTTGGGGGGGTTTCGTCAAGGGGGGGCCGAGAAAAAAGGGGGGTCCCAAAACGTGTTTTTCCCATGCAATTTTCCATAGGGCGGTTGGCCTCACTTTTAGCCTGAACGGCTGAATGGATTTACACCAAACTTGGCAAAATTGTAGGGACTGGTAGCCCGATGTGCCTTTGCTATGTCTCAAGATATAGGCTCCAGTGGTTTTTATGAAAATTAACTTTGAAAAATATATATTGGGCTACATTGGGCTATATATATGTTGGAGCCCAAATGTAGCCCAATGTAGCCCAATGTAGCCCAAAGATGGCCACCAGAGACAAAAAAAAGCAAATGTAGCCCAAATATCAGCCAGATGTAGCCCAACTATAGCCCAATGACAGAATGTCCCAGAGTGTTCTAAAGAACAACTAGAGTGCTAACAGTCCTACTTATTACAAAGGTATGGCACACCTGAAGCCATCTTGATTGGAATAAAGTGGTAACTCTTAAAACATTTAATTTAAAAAGGAACAAAATGAGGGGGTTCATTTTGCCATAGAAAGTATGATTAGCGAACATATGACAAAATCCCGCATACCATCAGTCCGCAAAAAAAATCCCGCATGTACTATTAGGCCGCAAATTAAAATAACGAAAACTTTTAGAACGAATATGCCTTTAGCATACACTAAACAACTAAACTACCCTAAACCCTAAAACACTACACCCAGCATGACCCTACACTACACAAACAGTACAACACTACCCTAAACCCTAAAACACTACCCCCAGCATGACCCTACACTACACAAACACTACAACACTACCCTAAACCCTAAAACACTACCCCCAGCATGACCCTACACTACGCAAACACTACAACACTACCCAAAACCCTAAAACACTACACCCTAGCATGACCCTACACTACGCAAACACTACAACACTACCCTAAACCCTAAAACACTACCCCCAGCATGACCCTACACTACACAAATACTACAACACAACCCTAAACCCTAAAACACTACCCCCAGCATGACCCTACACTACGCAAACACTACAACACAACCCTAAACCCTAAAACACTACCCCCAGCATGACCCTACACTACGCAAACACTACAACACTACCCTAAACCCTAAAACACTACCCCCAGCATGACCCTACACTACGCAAACACTACAACACTACCCAAAACCCTAAAACACTGCACCCCAGCATGACCCTACACTACGCAAACACTACAACACTACCCTAAACCCTAAAACACTACCCCCAGCATGACCCTACACTACGCAAACACTACAACACTACCCAAAACCCTAAAACACTACACCCCAGCATGACCCTACACTACGCAAACACTACAACACTACCCTAAACCCTAAAACACTACCCCCAGCATGACCCTACACTACGCAAACACTACAACACTACCCTAAACCCTAAAACACTACACCCAGCATGACCCTACACTACGCAAACACTACAACACTACCCTAAACCCTAAAACACTACCCCCAGCATGACCCTACACTACGCACACACTACAACACTACCCTAAACCCTAAAACACTACCCCCAGCATGACCCTACACTATGCAAACACTACAACACTACCCTAAACCCTAAAACACTACCCCCAGCATGACCCTACACTACGCAAACACTACAACACTACCCAAAACCCTAAAACACTACCCCCAGCATGACCCTACACTACGCAAACACTACAACACTACCCAAAACCCTAAAACACTACCCCCCAGCATGACCCTACACTACGCAAACACTACAACACTACCCAAAACCCTAAAACACTACACCCCAGCATGACCCTACACTACGCAAACACTACAACACTACCCTAAACCCTAAAACACTACCCCCAGCATGACCCTACACTACGCAAACACTACAACACTACCCTAAACCCTAAAACACTACACCCAGCATGACCCTACACTACGCAAACACTACAACACTACCCTAAACCCTAAAACACTACCCCCAGCATGACCCTACACTACGCACACACTACAACACTACCCTAAACCCTAAAACACTACCCCCAGCATGACCCTACACTATGCAAACACTACAACACTACCCTAAACCCTAAAACACTACCCCCAGCATGACCCTACACTACGCAAACACTACAACACTACCCAAAACCCTAAAACACTACCCCCCGCCATGACCCTACACTACGCAAACACTACAACACTACCCAAAACCCTAAAACACTACCCCCCAGCATGACCCTACACTACGCAAACACTACAACACTACCCAAAACACTACCCCCAGCATGACCCTACACTACGCAAACACTACAACACTACCCAAAACCCTAAAACACTACACCCCAGCATGACCCTACACTACGCAAACACTACAACACTACCCAAAACCCTAAAACACTACACCCCAGCATGACCCTACACTACGCAAACACTACAACACTACCCAAAACCCTAAAACACTACCCCCAGCATGACCCTACACTACGCAAACACTACAACACTACCCAAAACCCTAAAACACTACCCCCAGCATGAACCTACACTACGCAAACACTACAACACTACCCTAAACCCTAAAATACTACACCCCAGCATGACCCTACACTATGCAAACACTACAACACTACCCTAAACCCTAAAACACTAGCCCCAGCATGACCCTACACTACGCAAACACTACAACACAACCCTAAGCCCTAAAACACTACCCCCAACATGACCCTACACTACGCAAACACTACAACACTACCCTAAACCCTAAAACACTACCCCCAGCATGACCCTACACTACGCAAACACTACAACACAACCCTAAACCCTAAAACACTACCCCCAGCATGACCCTACACTAAACAACCACCACAACTCTACACAACACTACACTACACAACACTACACTACACTACACAATCACTAACCCATGAAAAAATTAACACAAACCCACTTACCTCTCTCGTCATCGTGGTTTTCACAACGCAAATGCATTTACCATACATGCCTTTCAAACGTAATTCTTTGTAAAGGCATGCGCGATAAATGCACATGCGTTTTGAAAAAATGCGGGATAATGGTATGCGAGGTCAATGACCTTGCGGGATAATGGTATGCGGACTGAAAGTCTGCGGGATAAAAAATGCAGGAAAATGGCTGCAAACCATGATTAGCAGCAGACTTCCCTGGTGAGCACTAGCTTTACTACAGTGATCTAATGAGCAACTAGAGTGCTAACATTCAGAATTTATGGCAAATGTGTGACACATCTGAATGCCTTCTTGATAGAACCAAAGTAAACAAGCATTGAAAATGCAATAGATCTCGCCCTCGTTTAAGGTAAAGCCATTCTGTTTGTAATGAGGTGGCTTTTTAGCTTTGCTTTTATTAGTGTTTTTAAAACTTTCATGTAAATAACATGCATATGTATGCATATATGTATATGTATGCATGCATTTATATTTATATAGATATGCAGATTATATATGTTTATATATGTATATTACCTACTGGCGATAGCCAGTGGGTATATATAGTTAGGATTTTTTCTCTATGGGATTTCTGAAAATTCTATGTCTAATAACTTTGGCGTTTGTGAACGGAATTGGCTGAAATGTTCAGGAAAATGGCACATTTTGTTTCTGAGCAGCCCCTGAAAATTTGGGGGGGGTTTCGTCAAGGGGGGGCCGAGAAAAAAGGGGGGTCCCAAAACGCGTTTTTCCCATTCATTTTTCCATAGGGCGGTTGGACTCACTTTTAGCTCGAACGGCTGAATAGATTTACATGAAACTTGGCAAAATTGTAGATATGGTTTGCCCGACGTGCCTTTGCTATGTCTCAATATATGTGCTCCAGTGGATTTTGAGAAATTAACGTTTAAAAAAAAATATATATCTGTGACAGCGCTCCGGTTAGCGCCCCGGTTCGCGTACCTGACGCGTAACGGAACTTCGCGAAGCGAAGCTGATTGGCTCTCCGGTGTCTGTCAACATTCTAAACAGTCCGGAGTGGCCACCATCTTGTCTCTCGGTACGATCGAGAGACAAGATGTGGTGAAAAACGAAGGGGGAAATGAAGGAAAGGGGGCAAGGTAGACCACTCCTGACCCCCTAGGATTGATGAGGGGGATATTAAAGTGCCCCGCGGGGCAAAAAATAAAAAAAAAATTCATCAGTGATGTCATCAGTGATGTCATTTGAGATGTCATCAGTGATGTCATCAGTGATGTCACTGACCATGTCATGAATGATGTAATATGTGACATCATCAGCAGTGGATTGCGGGTGCGCGATATATAGTTAGTGCAACTAACTATATATGGAATTTCATTGGTTTTATGTCAATAAAATGTCCAGCTAACTATATATGGTCTCCAACCTATGGTTTTTTCAGTGAATATATATATATATATATATATCACACTTGTGCAGGTTGTTGCTGTGGTGCTGGTTAGTGGCGGATTGAACTTTTACAATCAAAATAAACGTCCTGTGGTTATCTTGCCAGAAGCTATGTACACCCTGATGATCACAAGTTATCCTTCGAAGGAGTAACTGAACATTTAAGCCTTTCGAAGTTGACAAATATGTATATTTAGTTGTGCTACACACAGCTGTTTCTGGAACTGAGAATGACCCATGAGGGGTATTTAACCATATGAATGCTAATTACACACCCCTCTCTTCACTCTTGTGAAAACATAACATTTGAGTCGTGTGTATTTAGCAACGCTCTTTTGCCCTGAAAATTAGAGCTGTAGTTTCAGTGATTATAAGTAGTATTGATTCAGTCTACCCTTTGCAGTCACGGCAGATATTTTGTGTAAACTTCAGCTAACAATCGCAGAAAGAAAATGTTTCTCCTGAGTGCAGAAAGGAATAGAGGTCGGCTTCAACTTCTCAAGAGGCATTAGCCTACAGTTAGTAAGGCATACATAAAATTCCCTTCTGTTTTCCATCTCACACTTTACTTTTCTGTTTTTCTGACCTTACTCACTTCTCCCTCTAGCCTATGACTTTCAAAACTCACACTGCTACGTTATCCCAGTGGACTCTTTGTTGCACACCCTACATGCAGCAAGGCTCGTTTGTTTTCAGAAGATTGGGTACACTTTTTGCTGTGTCGTCCACATTGTTCCTTATCTGGTGAGATGCCTAAGACAGGAGGTCTGTTAAACAGGATTTTTGCGCAAACACTTGTTTGAGCAGGGCTCGCAAGTCTACATGGCACGGAAAAGTGTGTGCACTTTGTTAAATTTCAGCAGGTTAAACCAGATGGAATTTAATAAAGGAAGAAAGCACGGTATGAACAGGACATGCATCTTTTAGAGTGGTAAGCAGAAAAATCTGACTATTGTTCCCTAAAAAGAAGGAATCAACAATAACAGCATTTGATAAACCCGAACACTTAAGTGTCAGATTTTATTGGGTGCGATCACTGTTGCATCCAACGGCAATCACTTGTAGTCAGGCGGTTCGAGTAATGATGAGGCTTCAAATAAGGTGCTGTTGTACAAAAAAAATGGCACCTGTCCAGCACATTCATTTTAATACTTTAAGAAGTTTGCTCATCTTTGTGCACTTGAAGAACAGTTATCCCACAATCCTAGCAGACATTTTAATGATTTTAAGTGGAAGTGCATGTCTAAGACTTTTAGACTTCCTTTCGTTATGGAGAGCAGCAAAGGCTGAAATCATCCCAATAACATTTACCCAAAGGAGCAGTCTTTATCGAACTCGAATGAATGCTATTAATGCATGTTTCAGGGAGAAGCAGGAGTGCGGACAACTCTTAGAAAAGATGTAGTTTAAAAAAACTGACAAATAGGGATTTTGCCAGATGTACTTGCGAATGTTTGTTGGCAGTGATGTGAGCTTTGGAGCAAAAGTTGCTCAAGTAGCATTCTGGTAGATTAATTTTTACATAATACACCATTTCTGTTTTGGAAAGCAGACATGTGCTGACAACAAATGTCCTATTTCTGAGATTACTTTTTGGCCAGTACTAGCTGAATGTTCCATTGCACGTTCTGATGTAGTCCACCAGGCTTCTGGGCCGTGTATTCGAAAGGGGTATATAGTTGGTGGCAGTATTTACAAGGCCAATGCTATTTCTTGTTACTGGGCTGGTATGCACCATGCTTTGCTTGGAGGTGTTTCCATTTGTATGTGCATTTACTTGCAGGTTACCGTACAATGTTATTTATGATTTCTCAGAAACACAATTTGTTTTCAGTGCACAATTAAACTATCAATATTACTCAACTCAGTAGAATACTTAATACTTACCTTGTGTTGATGAAAGACTGAGTTGGTTGTGACGGACACACAGGGCCTCTCATCCTTTCCCTCACCCGTAGACATGTGAAGCAGAGCACCCTACTGAGTTATCTTATAGCCAAAACCTCACATAATAGGTAAACTCACTCTCCGTCTTTGTGCATGTGTTTTGCTCTTCTTTTAGATGGGCGCATCTCGCATCACAGTGATGACATCAGTTTTTCTTTGATAACGACCCCATTGCTTCTAAGTAGGAAGCATCATGTACTTGTGTGCCGAGGACATTGCTCCACTGGTATACAGTGGTCCAATTTCCGTCTTCAGGTGGTTGTTTTGAGCAGCCGTGCAATGTCTAGGTAAGAGCCGTGGGACGGTGGGGACGGGTAAGAGGGAATTTCGACCGATGATGACGAGGGAAAATTAATTAAATAAATATTTTTCCCTTGTCATGGTCAGTTGACATCCCCCACCTTGTCCCAACACTCTTACCTGCAGGGGCTGCAGCTGTTTTTTAGGCATTTTTCCCACTATGGTTCTTTGATGTTGCTCTGTGTGTATGCAGCTATGGATCTATGTGTATATCAATACAGTGGAGGTGTGAATGGCTCTAGTTGTTTTACTTTTAGTGGCGTATGATCTTCCGAAAGGTTAATATCCTCAACATTTAGAATTACATCCTAGGTTGTTTCCTTTATTCACTTGGCTGCTTACCAGACTGATGTGAATAGCAGTGAGTCTGCCATCGCTCCAAACCTTGCAACATAGACATCACACATGACTATTAAGCAGTGCATAATTTGTCAAATATTAAGTGCAGGTGCTCCATTTTATTTAGGAGGACACACCCACTTCCTCTACTTGCCCAACTCACTTCCTCTATGGGCTCAAGCCACAACAAGCACTGCTGAAAGAAATATTTAATACCCAATCTGAATTTCAGCGAGCAACTGACTACAAGAAGAAATATCTTTCCTCCCACTGCAACTAATCACCTGATGGAGAGCTATCAGAGAAAGCTGGACCATGATCTGCGCGATGCAAGATGGGGCCGTTGATCACATCAGACAAAGCCCACTTCCACCACTAACTTTCCTCAAGGTTAATACCCAACCACCTTTGATAGCTCTCTATTGAAGTAGAAGACCTACCTTCTCAACAGAAGTAGAGATAGAAGAGAATTCCTGATACCCACTAGATGGATTTAGAGCCCTCATCATTACATAGAAACAATAGAAATCATCTATAACAACCACTGGGCCACTATAGTGTATAATTCATTACTGCAAAATGGCCTACATCATGCTTGACGCTCAAACAGTTCTGTGTTTTAGCTAACTGCTTTTTTATTTTTTGTACCAGTTACAAACATTCAGAGAACCCCCTAGCATGTTCTATCTATACATCTAAACATCCACACTGTGCGCAAACACCATCCGCAGACCCTTACACATACCATATGCATTCATCTTCTGAAGTATGTGTGAGTGACGAGAAACAACTGATCATGTTACATTTCATTTATAATTTATGACATTTTTGAATATGCTTTTCTAATTATCAGGACTGCAAAGACTATCGTCCCTGGGTTAAGCACAGGTTAATTTAATGACTTTTTGTGGTTCGCCCTATCAAAAATTGTGTGTAGGAGAGTAGGGTCTGCTATCCTATGGTCATCCCAATTTTTGCTTTTTGCTTCACTGGTTTTCGACTTAATGTGGCTGTGGGCCTGCTAATCAGACCCACAGCCTGCTGTTCTCTCTCTAAATTCACAGACATGTACTATAGGTACATTACCAATTTGGTACTGGGCATCTTGTCAGGCCCTATACAGTGCACTATAGGTGCCAAGGGCATAGGTGCATCCAAGGCCTACCAGGGGCTGCAGCATATCTTTTGCCACCCCTGGCTGGTACTTAAATCGACACAACTGGCTGATCCCTCAGCTGGGGCAAGGTGGTGTAATCACCCCTTGCTTAGATATAGTATACCTATATCTAAACCTATATCTGGACACATATGAACCTATCAGTCACTCCTATGGCAGGCCTTAACAATCCTGGAGGCAGAGTGCTTGGTTTTATGTGAGATGGTGCTCTAGCATGAGCTGAGCCCGTCTGCAGTGTTGGGACCAATTCCTTAATGCTGTTTCAGTGATACTGCCATACCATACACTCTTAAGTGCATTATAATCCTTACGGTTATTGCAACTCCGGTTTGGCTTTATCAAAACATGTCGTGTTTGGTGTCATACAACGTGGAATGCTACCCCCTCGACGATTCTGGCGATGGGGGCAGCATCCCACTCCTCTAGGAGGGGAAGACATGTTACTTACTGCAAATGCGGTTAGTCCTAACCAGAGCCCCAGCATCACAAAATGGATGCTGCTGCCACAGACACATGTCTGACCTCCTGCTGCTGGCCGAAACTTGGCAGTGGAGGCTTGGACAAAGGGTTTCCTGTCACAGGGAGGTGTTACACCACCCCAGACAGGAGATAGTGGATTGTAGCAGGGAGGGTTGAAAGAAACTAGACACTGCCTGGGGCGCACAAGGTGTCCCTGGGCAGATTCCAGTCAAACCGGTTCTGGGGCACTCCAGCCCCAGTCCTGGCGGCAAACTGGACAAAGGAAAGGGGTGTAACCACCCCCTTCCTGGGTCCCACCCATAGGAGGGACCAAGCAGGTAATCCAGCCCCCAGATTTGGAATATAGGTGGGAGCAGTGCCAATGCACATCAGATTATCCTGACTGAAACTTATGAAACGAAACTCTGGACCCTTCGACATCCCACTCGACGTGGAAGACTGAAGAATCTCCCTTGTGGTCAAGGAGTGACCACCCTGTGCAAACAGGCACCATCCAGCACCTCGACATTTGCTTTGTTGCAGTTCCTGCCGGAACTCAAGCGACAGAGACCAACAAGAGCCAGCTATCCTGACTTCCAACAGCCCGATCCACAGTCCATGCAGAGCTGGGACCCGTAGAGGCGACCTGAAGTGTGGGAGTGGCCATCTTGAAGTAACTATGAAGCGCTGACCGTGCAGCACCCGAGGCTCCCTCGAAGCTGTGCATTGGAGCATGAGAAGCTCCAGCCCCGAGCAGCTTTTGCACCGAAGCTCACCCCTCCACACTCGACGAGTGCTGCGTGGGGCCCTTCTGCATTTTCCTGCCCGATGCGTTGGTCCGGTCGCTTGCCTGTTGGCTAGTGGCCCCAGAACCAACGAACCTTCAAACTTGAACAGCTGGTCTGGTTGCTCCAGACTGGCACTCGCTCCCCTGAAAAGGAGCACCCGCTCAGACCTTGCTGGTCCGAGTGATAAGCCATCTTTGAATCCTGCGTGGTTTGCCTTTTCCAAGGCTTGTTGACTCTGATCGTGAAGCCGACACCGCCGACAGCGAGAGCCTTCGTGGGACAGCTCGTGATTCACTCCAGGACATCCTCGGTGCCCCAGAGTCAACGTGGCAGTGGAGACAAGGCACCCAACATCGACCTGATTGCGCCCGACATTGCCTGGTTCCTTCCTGGTCACTGCCCAGTGACCCAGACTCTGTCCCCTCTGCTTTCAGGTACCCTTCAACTTCGATCCACCCTTGGATCGCACCGGACACTTCTCTTCTGGACGCCTGCTGCATCTTCATCTTCAGGCACCATCGAACTGCGTGACGAAACTCGACACACTTTGGCACCTATGCACCCACTTCCTGTGGGTGAGGTAACTTACTAGCGCCGGTGTTCTTACACTGGTACACACCTCTAGTGCCTAACTCTAAAGTTTGGTTGTCCTAGTCCAGTCGGAAGACTCTTTAATCTGTAAAACGATAACTTTTACGCACCATTGACTTTACATTGGTGCAAGCCGTGCTTTCTGCACTGCACCCGAATCCCGCGGGCTACTCCCGTCCTAACTGTGGTTAGTCCAGTGTAGTCCAAGCGATTCCCAAGGCCCTAGGCCTTACCCCCGATCGATTCGTGATTGTTATACCACTTTTTTGATATATGGTTTGAGTGGCCACCGGCCTCATCCAAAAACGTGCAACTTATATGTTATATTGTGCTTTTGTTTAAACGCTTGTGCTTCATTGCTCATAGAGAATAGTGGGGATTATTCTGAGAATAAATACATATATTTTTATAATATATAACTTGTGTGGTGTCCTTTCATTTGGTATTACAGGATTGCATATGGTAAAACAGCTGGCTTCACATGCCCTCTTGAGTTAAGCCTTTAAGGCTGCTTAGTCCATGCTACCCCTAGGATAGCTTGTCTATAAGGTTGACTTACAACCATCACCATAAGGGATTGTTTGGACTGATACAAGGTGCCCACAGAACTGTGGACATCATACATCAGGCCAACTTCTCACATTGGTGAGCAGCGGTGCGGATTTGAGCTTGCTGTTGTTTTACCATTGCAATCTTTATATCAAATTGAAAGATCACATTAAGTACCTAGGTACACATAAACAAAGCTTAGCATATTAAGTTCTACTGAACTTAGTAGTTGTAGAGAAAAGGGATTAGCACACCCTGACTACAACTCACTAGTAAGGTACGGTAGGAAAACACTAGTGTAGGTAGGTGCATCACTTACACCACACTAGAGTCATGTCTGGCACAAGTGAAGCTACAGGCTCTCTACCTGTGAAGGTTGACCCTCCACAGGCAACCTCCAGCTATGACAAATTCAGCTACAAAGACTTGAGTGCCTTGTGCACTGCAAGGAAGCTGAGAAAGGGTCACAACCCTACCATTCCTATCATGATAGCCATCCTGGAGAAGGATGACCTTGAGAGAGTTATAGTAGTTCCCTCAGGATCAGGAGAAGGAGTGAACCCCCCAGATACTGAGAACACCCGCCCAGATGTAGAAGATGAGGAGGTGAACCCAGATTCAAATGGTGAAGATTCAGATGTAGATCATGGCGTTTGCCAGGTACCAGTTGTAAGGCTTAGCCAAGCCAACTTGGACCTACATGGAAATGGAGAGGGCCAGCACCTCCCCAGAGTACATAACAGGATTCTCCCAGGCAATAGGAGAGAGAGAAGCCCTTCCAGGGATTCTCACATTTCTAGTGCCTCAAGAGAATCACAGAGAGGAATGACTTCCCCTCAAAGAAAAGAGCATAGGGCCAGGATGAGAGCAGTTAATCTCCAAATAGAAAGAGAAGAATTAGCCCTGGCCCAAGCTAGACTAGCTCTTGCAAGAGAGCAAAAGTTAAGTGGGGAGACTCCCACTGGTGGCAGCACTTTCCCAAGAGATAAGGACAGGTCCTATGACAATAGAAACCTGAGTAAGATTGTGCCCCCCTACAGAGATGGGGATGACATCCACAAATGGATAACTGCTCTGGAGAGGGCCTGCATGGTACAGCAGGTTCCTTCAGATCAGTGGGCAGCAATCTTGTGGCTCTCCTTTTCTGAGAAAGGGAGAGATAAGCTCCTCACAGTTAGACCTGAGGATGCTAAAAACTACTCTGTCTTGAAGAGTGCTCTTATTGAAGGGTTTGGCCTAACCACTGAGCAATACAGGTTGTTGTTCAGAGACACCCAAAAAGCACAGACTCAAGACTGGACTGATTTTGTTGATTGTGCCCCTAAGGCTCTGGAGGGTTGGTTGCAGGGAAGTAAAGTCTCAGACTATACAGGATTGTACAATCTTATAATGAGAGAGCAGATCCTTAATAACTGTCAGAACGAGCTATTGTATCAACACCTTGTAGACTCTGATCTGACCTCTCCCCAAGAATTGGGAAAGAAGGCAGACAAATGGGTCAGAACAAGGGTTAAGCAGAAACCCCAGAACCAAGGAGGTGATCAGAAGAAAGCAGACCAAAAGGGTGGTAATCAGAAAGATAAAGACCAGAAGTCTTCTACAGGCCCCCAAACTAATAATAAGGAGGGTGGTTCCCAAAATGGAAAGAAGAAGAATGATGGCCCAAAGAAACCTTGGTGCAACTTTTGCAAGTCCACTTCTCATTGGGGAAGTGAATGCACTAAGAGAAATCCAGTTGCTACTACTGCAGTCCCTAAGACACCTGCACCCCCTAGTACAGTTAGCAGTAGTAGTACACAACCCAAGGCTATAGTGGGGTTAACCCTGGGTACTGAGATGGAGACTGGCCTAGTCAGGATCCCTACTCAGGCAGTTCTGATCTGTGAGGGGGACATAGCTATGTCCTCTACTGTGAGTCCTAGTAACCTGGGCAAGTACAGGCAGACACCTTTAATTAATGAGAAACTGGCTCAGGCCTACAGGGACACTTGTGCCAGTGTCACTATGGTGACACCTAACTTTTGGACCCTGAACAGATGATACTAGGTGAGAATTACCTAGTGACCAATGCTAGCAACACCACTACTACACATAGTGTGGCTGTTGTTAATTTCTCCTGGGGAGGGGTAACTGGCCTCAAAAGAGTTGTTGTTAGTGCAGACCTCCCAGTTGACTGTTTGTTGGGCAATGATCTGGAGGAATCAGTATGGTCAGAAGTGGAGTACAGGACTCATGCAGAAATGCTAGGGATTTCAGCCCATGTCCTTGCTGTAACCAGGTCCCAGGCCAAGAAGTGCCTACATGAACCTGTGGTGGATCTTGAAACAATAGACCAACCACAACCCAAGAGAAGGAGCAAGAGGGTGAAGGCAGAGCATTTCCAGTTGCCCCAGGTTGAGGATCAGACCTCACAGGAGGGTGATTCTGTGATCCAAGAGGAGACTGTCTCTGAAGAGCTTGAACCTGATCAGGTTGAGTTTCTGGGGACAGGGGGGCCCTCAAGGGCAGACCTGGGGCAGGCTCAGTTGACTTGCCCGTCACTTGAACCCCTCAGACAGCAAGCTGCTGCTGAGGCTGCAGGGAATGCTTAAGGTACCCATTCAGTGTATTGGGATGATGGGCTCCTTTATTCAGAGGCTAGAGACCCCAAGCCTGGTATAACCAGAAGGTTGGTCATACCTTTGCAATTTAGGGGCTTCCTTCTAACCTTGGCCCATGATATTCCCCTTGCAGGACACTTAAGCCAGAACAAGACTTGGGACAGGCTTGTCCCTCACTTTCACTGGCCTCATATGTCAGAGGATACAAAGGAGTTTTGTCGCTCCTGTGTCACCTGCCAAGCCAGTGGCAAATCAAGTGGCACAACAAAGGCCCCCCTTATACCTCTTCCAGTGGTGGGGGTGCCCTTTGAGGGCATTGGGATTTACATTGTTGGACCAATGGATCCCCAAACAGCATCTGGGCACAGATTTATCCTGGTGGTAGTGGATCATGCCACCAGGTACCCAGAAGCAATTCCCCTGAGGACCACAACAGCTCCTGTTGTGGCAAGGGCCCTACTTGGAGTTTTCTCCAGAGTGGACTTTCCAAAGGAGGTACTTTCAGACAGAGGTACAAACTTTATGTCTGGATACTTAAAGGCAATGTGGAAGGAGTGTGGAGTGAACTACAAGTTCACCACACCCTATCACCCACAGTGCAATGGGCTTGTTGAAAGGTTCAACAAGACCCTCAAGGGAATGATAAAAGGATTACCTGAAAAGCTCAGGCGTAGATGGGACATCCTTTTACCCTGCTTACTCTTTGCTTACAGAGAGGTCCCACAGAAGGGGGTTGGCTACAGCCCTTTTGAACTTTTGTTTGGCCACCCTGTGAGGGGTACATTGTGTCTTGTGAGGGAAGGATGGGAGTTACCTCTCAAAAAGCCTAAACTTGACATAGTGGACTATGTACTTGGTCTCCGCTCCAGGATGGCTGAGTACATGGAGAAAGCATCCAAAAACCTGGAGGCCAGCCAAGAATTACAGAAAGCTTGGCATGACCAAAAGGCTGTTCTTACTGAGTACCAGGCAGGACAGAAGGTGTGGGTGTTGGAGCCAGTGGCCCCAGCAGCACTCCAGGACAAATGGTCTGGACCCTACACCATAATGGAAAAGAAGGGGGAGGTCACCTACATGGTGAACTTTGAAACCCCTAGGAACCCCCACAGGGTGATCCATGTGAACAGACTGAAAGCATTTGTTGACAGGGAAAGCATGGGCTTGCTCATGGCTACAGATGGGGAACAGGAGGAAGAGAGTGACCCTCTCCCAGACCTGCTTTCCCAAAACCCTGATGATGGCTCAGTTGACGGAGTAGCCTTGGCAGGCAGCCTCACTGACCAGCAACAGATGGACTGCAGACAAGTTTTGCAAGCCCATAGACACATGTTTTCACTCACACCCAGTCAGACTAACTGGTGCACCCATGTGGTGGACACTGGTGACAGTCTACCTGTAAAGAACACAATTTACAGACAACCTGACCATGTCAGAGATTGTATCAAGGCTGAGGTGCAGAAAATGTTAGAACTTGGAGTGATTGAGCCATCAGAGAGCCCCTGGGCCAGCCCAGTAGTCCTTGTGCCAAAACCTCATACCCAAGATGGAAAGAGAGAAATGAGATTTTGTGTGGACTATAGAGGTCTCAATGCTGTCACTAGGACAGATGCTCATCCCATTCCAAGGGCAGATGAGCTCATTGACAAATTGGCTTCTGCCAAGTTTCTGAGCACATTTGATCTGACAGCTGGCTATTGGCAAATCAGGTTAGCTGAAGAGTCAAAGGCCAAGACAACATTCTCTACCCCCAGTGGGCATTATCAGTTTGTGGTGATGCCCTTTGGTTTGAAGAATGCACCTGCCACCTTCCAAAGGTTGGTGAATCAAGTCCTTTCTGGGTTGGATGACTTTTGTGCAGCATATCTAGATGATATTGCTGTCTTTAGCTCTACCTGGGAGGATCACCTGATCCACCAGAAGAATGTTCTGGAGGCCCTGCAAAAGGCAGGCCTGAATATCAAGGCTACTAAGTGCCAGATAGGGCAGATCAAGGTTGTGTACTTGGGCCACCTAGTAGGTGGGGGTCAAGTTCAACCATTGGAGAGCAAGATCCAGGCCATACAGGACTGGGCTCCTCCAACTACCCAGACACAAGTCAGAGCCTTCTTGGGCCTGACTGGGTATTACAGGAAGTTTGTAAAGAACTATGGGTCCATTGTGACACCATTAAATGATTTGACATCAAAGAAGATGCCCAAAAAGGTTCAGTGGACAGTTAGCTGTCAAAAGGCATTTGATGACCTGAAGAAGGCCATGTGCTCTGCACCTATCCTGAAGAGTCCTGCCTACTCCAAACAGTTCATTGTTCAAACAGATGTTTCTGAGTTGGGGGTGGGAGCTGTGCTTTCAATAATCAATGTAGATGGTGAAGACCAGCCCATTGCTTTTATTAGCAGAAGGTTGACCCCTAGGGAGAAACGTTGGTCAGCTATTGAGAGGGAGGCCTTTGCTGTGGTTTGGGCCCTGAAGAAGCTGAGGCCATACTTGTTTGGTACTCACTTCCTAATTCAGACAGACGATAAGCCCCTCTTGTGGCTTAATCAGATGAAGGGTGAAAATCCCAAACTGCTCAGGTGGTCCATTTCCCTACAGGGGATGGACTTTACAGTGGAGCACAGGCCAGGGACTGACCATGGCAATGCAGATGGTCTCTCCAGGTATTTCCACTTAGAACATGAAGACTTATCTGATCAAGGTTAAGTTTAATGTCCCTGCGTTTGGGGGGGGGGGGTTGTGTAGGAGAGTAGGGTCTGCTATCCTATGGTCACCCCAATTTTTGCATTTTGCTTCACTGGTTTTCGACTTAATGTGGCTGTGGGCCTGCTAATCAGACCCACATCCTGCTGTTCTCTCTCTAAATTCACAGACATGTACTATAGGTACATCACCAATTTGGTACTGGGCATCTTGTCAGCCCCTATACAGTGCACTATAGGTGCCAAGGGCATAGGTGCATCCAAGGCCTACCAGGGACTGCAGCATATCTTTTGCCACCCCTGGCTGGTACTTAAATCGACACAACTGGCTGATCCCTCAGCTGGGGCAAGGTGGTGTAATCACCCCTTGCTTAGATATAGTATACCTATATCTAAACCTATATCTGGACACATATGAACCTATCAGTCACTCCTATGGCAGGCCTTAACAATCCTGGAGGCAGAGTGCTTGGTTTTATGTGAGATGGTGCTCTAGCATGAGCTGAGCCCGTCTGCAGTGTTGGGACCAATTCCTTAATGCTGTTTCAGTGATACTGCCATACCATATACTCTTAAGTGCATTATAATCCTTACGGTTATTGCAACTCTGGTTTGGCTTTATCAAAACATGTCGTGTTTGGTGTCATACAACGTGGAATGCTAGCCCCTCGACGATTCTGACGATGGGGGCAGCGCCCCACCCCTCTAGGAGGGGAAGACATGTTACTTACTGCAAATGCGGTTAATCCTAACCAGAGCCCCAGCATCACAAAATGGATGCTGCTGCCACAGACACATGTCTGACCTCCTGCTGCTGGCCGAAACTTGGCAGTGGAGGCTTGGACAAAGGGTTTCCTGTTACAGGGAGGTGTCACACCACCCCAGACAGGAGATAGTGGATTGTAGCAGGGAGGGTTGAAAGAAACTAGACACTGCCTGAGGCGCACAAGGTGTCCCTGGGCAGATTCCAGTCAAACCGGCTCTGGGGCAATCCAGCCCCAGTCCTGGTGGCAAACTGGACAAAGGAAAGGGGTGTAACCACCCCCTTCCTGGGTCCCACCCATAGGAGGGACCTAGCAGGTAATCCAGCCCCCAGATTTGGAATATAGGTGGGAGCAGTGCCAATGCACATCAGATTATCCTGACTGAAACTTATGAAACGAAACTCTGGACCCTTCGACATCCCACTCGACGTGGAAGACTGAAGAATCTCCCTAGTGGTCAAGGAGTGACCACCCTGTGCAAACAGGCACCATCCAGCACCTCGACGTTTGCTTTGTTGTAGTTCCCGCCAGAACTCGAGCGACAGAGACAGACAAGAGCCAGCTATCCTGACTTCCAACAGCCTGATCCACAGTCCATGCAGAGCTGGGACCCGTGGAGGCGACCTGAAGCGTGGGAGCGGCCATCTTGAAGTAACTACGAAGCGCTGACCGTGCAGCACCCGAGGCTCCCTCAAAGCTGTGCATTGGAGCGTGAGAAGCTCCAGCCCCGAGCAGCTCTTGCACCGAAGCTCACCCCTCCACACTCGACGAGTGCTGCGTGGGCCCCTTCTGCATTTTCCTGCCCGACGCGTTGGTCCGGTCGCTTGCCCGTTGGCTAGTGGCCCCAGAACCGACGAACCTTCAAACTTGAACAGCTGGTCTGGTTGCTCCAGACTGGCACTCGCTTCCCTGAAAAGGAGCACCCGCTCAGACCTTGCTGGTCCGAGTGATAAGCCATCTTTGAATCCTGCGTGGGTTGCCTTTGCCAAGGCTTGTTAACTCCGATCGTGAAGCCGACACCGCCGACAGCGAGAACCTTTGTGGGACAGCTCGTGATTCACTCCAGGACATCCTCGGTGCCCCAGAGTCCACGTGGCAGCGGAGGCAAGGCACCCAACATCGACCTGATTGCGCCCGACATTGCCTGGTTCCTTCCTGGTCACTGCCCAGTGACCCAGACTCTGTCCCCTCTGCTTTCAGGTACCCTTCAACTTCGATCCACCCTTGGATCACACCGGACACTTCTCTTCTGGACGCCTGCTGCATCTTCATCTTCAGGCACCATCGAACTGCGTGACGAAACCCGACACACTTTGGCATCTATGCACCCGCTTCTTGTGGGTGAGGTAACTTACTAGCGCCGGTGTTCTTACACTGGTACACACCTCTAGTGCCTAACTCTAAAGGTTGGTAGTCCTAGTCCAGTCGGAAGACTCTTTAATCTGTAAAACGATAACTTTTACGCACCATTGACTTTACATTGGTGCAAGCCGTGCTTTCTGCACTGCACCCGAATCCCGCGGGCTACTCCCGTCCTAACTGTGGTTAGTCCAGTGTAGTCCAAGCGATTCCCAAGGCCCTAGGCCTTACCCCCGATCGATTAGTGATTGTTGTACCACTTTTTTGATATATGGTTTGAGTGGCCACGGCCTCATCCAAAAACGTGCAACTTATATATGTTATATTGTGCTTTTGTTTAAACGCTTGTGCTTCATTGCTCATAAAGAGTAGTGGGGATTATTCTGAGAATAAATACATATATTTTTATAATATATAACTTGTGTGGTGTCCCTTCATTTGGTATTACAGGATTGCATATGGTAAAACAGCTGGCTTCACATGCCCTCTTGAGTTAAGCCTTTAAGGCTGCTTAGTCCATGCTACCCCTAGGATAGCTTGTCTATAAGGTTGACTTACAACCATCACCATAAGGGATTGTTTGGACTGATACAAGGTGCCCACAGAACTGTGGACATCATACATCAGGCCAACTACTCACATTGTGTCTGTTTCTTGAGTAGGGTTTCACACCCCTCAACCAACAACCGAGTTTCTCACATATGCTATATTGTAGCCCAGGGACCCATCTATGTGATTAAGTAGCAAGAGAACCAAACTAGCATTTCTTCTGCATTATATTAAAATTGGTCCACTGCTCCACCAAGGGTACTATCCATGCTTGTATAATACTGCACTGAAAAATAAAAATAAACCCGTGTGTTTACATTTGCCACAAATAGAGGTTTTGTTCAGTTTCTCTTTATTCCAAGGTCTGATAGCTATTACAATATTAGAAGAGTATCAAACTGCCATGATTTGTTGCTTCCCTACATTCCTTCCAACTTAACATCTGTGGAAACAACAAACCTGTAGGCACACACTTAGTAGATTGAAGGGTGTCGCTCTGTAGGACCAACATTCCTACCGGCATAATACAGTTTGCAGGTGGTACACACGAAATGCCACCTCTTTTTTAGAAGAATAATATGAGGAAACTGAAAAAAAAATACATTTTGGCAAACATTGTTGAAAAGTCGATCAGGAGCACACGAGCTTCCACTTGTATAGAAAATATATGAACGACTTTAGCTGCCGGAGCAAGAGATGGAATTAAAAAGTACACCTTCACCTCATGAAGTGTTGTGATAAACAGCAAACTGCACACTTTACCAGAAGGTGAACGTTACCACTGTGGGAAATGGCCTTATAACGTGATTGCATCGCCAAGTGTAACACCAATTTTAAATCATTCCTAAAAAATATAGTAAAATGTGGACATGAAAAACAACCACAACAGCCGAATAGCAAATGAATTGTGGCAGAGCAAACAATGCTTTCCTTCAAACTGCAGCTTCCAGGAGAAAATAATAATATATCTGTTCAAACTATGTGAGTCACTAGTAGTAAACTGTGTCAAAACTTTTTTTATAGCAATAATGTAATTATAAATGATTGGGACCTTTTAACACACTGCAGTCAGTTTTATCCACGCGCCAGCAGCCAGGAAACTCCTGTTAGTGATCAGTACAAGGCCACATTACCCTCAGCACATTGTCTTTGCTGCACTGGCTTTCCAGGTATTACCTGCCGGAAATTACAGGCACACAAACCGTGTGACTGAGTGTAATTTGAGATGAAACTTTGGTTGTGGTCGACTTTACATTTTTTGTGCCTCTGAGAAAGAGGCCTTTAGTGTGCCAATTTTATAATAGTCTTTCAAGGCTTCGGATTGGTGTGTATCATAACTTAATTCCGTTTAAAGCCTTTGCTCTGCTTTATGCAAGTCCCCATAAGTAGGGGCGCTGGAATTATGCGACTGTGGAGGACCACGTTATGTGCCAGGGTTGGCAAATTATGTGAAAGGAAAAGGCACATTTTGCGGCGTAGTGCAGTACATTCCGAGATAGTAATAATTTATTATTTTGTCATTGTTTACACATGGTAATACTGCGCAAAAATGTTACCTCGTTAGTACCAGTTTAACTACAAACAACAGCAATAAGCATAAGCAACTGAATTGTGAACTGTCAACCTTTACAAATGGCCTTCCACTGTACTGGAACACACCAACATGTTTTTTGATCCGTTTGAGGTAGAAACATTTCTTTTTGCAAAAATCTGTAGGATATACAGCAGACAATGGGTTTTGTGGCCAATGCAGCAAAGCCATAATTTTGCAAAAAATGCTGCAGCCACAGAATTGCATAATTCCAGGGGTAGTATCTATAAGGTGTATAAATCAATCGCCAGCAAGTAATCCTCTATACAGGACACATCTTCGGTACATAATGCAACGTCCTCCTTTGCTTTGTGGTATCAGTTTATGGTGTATGCTATCAGCACCGCAGAAACTGCATGCACCTTTTTGGACAGAGAAACAAATGGTATAATTGATACTTGACATGATATTTGATTCACCACTAACATAAACGCATTTGAGAAGATAATGGCTCTAGGCACCTTAAAGAGTACATGCTACTTTGGAGCGACACAATGTCAACAACGAAAGGTAAACTAAAAGGCCAGTAATCTTTACAAGTGGATGTCAAACGTTTGGGCACTCCTGGCAGCAGAGGCACTCGAACGAAGGCTGCCTAAGACTTCAAAAGCAAGACCAAACAAAAGTTAAGATATTTAGCACACAGCACTTAGTTGGCAGATGCCCCAAAAACCTGATTGTGACTCAGAAAACCCCACTCTAGTATAGGTGATGAGGTTAAGATTCAGGCGAAGTCTAGTACTGACCCTACCCGGCCCTCAGATGTGAGACTGCCGGCACCGCATGTATCCTCAATACTTTAGCATAAAAACAAGCACTAGAATGAAATCAGAGGAGGCACATTTTCAGGGCGCGCATGTACCAAAACCATGAAAAAGACAGACCTGCTTCCATAGCATTTGTTAATAAACGAAAATGAAATAATTACTTATTGCCTTTTTTAGCTGTCGTCTGAGCCATCGCACATGCGCTGTTCAGCGAGACATCATGTAAGGACTTTCAGCTCTGAGCCACATGCTTGTGCGTGTGCTTTATTTTTTGCTCAAAGCTATTGGCCTTTGCGTGCGTCTTTCTAAGAAAGACAGCAAGCAATTGGCCAAAGGCGGATGCATGTGCCGCCTTCTCTCTCCACTGGCCTAGGCAGCTCAGGAGCGAGCGAGCAGCAGCACGGCCGGGTGCCAGCTGCATACCTCACATTCCTTTCACGACAGTGTGGGCGCGCTTGTTCCAATAGTATTGTACCACCATTGTGTGACATCATAAGTCCGGTGTGTTATAAGGTGGATAAAATCAAAGCTTTGATACCTGCAATGTCCTGGGTGTTACTGTCTCAAACAGGCAGTCTGGGAATATAGGCAGAGTCTCGATTTCTCAGACGTACAAGACAAAGGCCCCTACATACTGCTGAAGCCGGGCTGTCAATGGATAAGTCCTGCCAGCAGCGACCGACGTCACACCGGCTCACTGTACCAAAGCAATAATGCCATCATAACTGTCTGAAGGTCTCACTGCAGCCACGAATAAGCCGTTTCAATAATAGGGCAGACTCGCAATACATGTCATATAATGTCTTCACAAGCCATCGGACACCTGTACACTTTCTTCCACCCTGCCCCGGCAAAAAAAAAAAACGTCAACAAAACTTGATGCCACCTGGCGACTTCCACATCAGCATACGTAATTTCTGTTTATCGATTAGCCGTATAGCCGTGCTCATTGCAAATATCTGCGCAGATGAAGATTTCAAAGGTACTGACCTCGAGAGGGCGCTCTCGCCCCCGTTAGCAGCCCGCTCGCCTCCCGGAAATAGTTCCTGAGTGGAAGTTACACCTGAAGCACATTTGTGGCACGGGTTTTTGTTACCACCACAAAGTTTTCAACGACAGATAGCAGCTTGGCTCTGTTAGAGCCAATAACACTTGATTGATGATTTGGGCTCGAAAGGTATGTCAGTTCAGATTAGAAGATCGGTGCCATCTTTTGACGGCTTCGGCGCTTTATTAATAGAAAGGCGTTGCAAGACTGCAGGGAGCATTAATGAAAATTTGGATGCAGACATCTTCTTGGGCTGCAAATCGCCATTCCAAATATTAAGTATATATACACCCAGAGAATATTTTATTATGAAAAATGATAGCACAAGTTTACAATTAGTGCAAAATAAGCACATGGTAACCATAATGTCTCAGACTAAAACCTACCCAAGTTTGTATAGAATTTAAATGCAAATTGACAATAGGCAGGTATACGGTTTGCAAAATGGATTTTAATAGTTTAACTTATTAGCGTCGCGAAACAAATTATTCCGGGTTAGAAGCCAGCGCTACACTAAGCAATTAAGTGTGCGAATAATTTAATTGGCAATTTAGTTCTATCCAAACAAAGGAACACTATGTGTAATATGCTGAATATTGAATTTGATTGGTATAATCTCTCTCCTCAAATCCCCGCACACATAAGGGGTGAGACTAAAACTATCCTTTCCTCTGCTTACAGATCATCGTTTTTTTTTGCTGAATTCTCAAACTTAGTGCCTTCGGAGACCAGCTGGCAACAGGTTATAAACTCTGCAAATTCATGAACAGTCTTCAACCGTTTCTATTTTGCTGTTGGAGCAAATGTGTGGTTCTGATTACGAATCCACATGGCAAACACCGGCTAAGGCAGAGTGGGTAATGGCCTCCTTAACTACATAACACGCTGACGGTGGTAGGATAGTATCGAGGGCATTCCAAATAAAAAGGAGCGTTCCACAAATCGGCATACATGGTTTTTAATAAAGAGTGAAAAAGGGAAGTATCAAATAAATGATGTGCTGTAGAGTCGCGCTCTAGTTGTCGCGTAGTAACGTGATGACTTAGCACGCGGTGGCCATTTTAGGTGGCGATTCACGGCTGTTAGCAGAGTGCTCCAGACCTAATCCCGGCACTCTCTTGTTGAGGCAAATAAATAGTGCATCTAAACATTCCCCGTCTGCTGTCCATTATTTGCGGGATTCTACAACTTCACAGTGGCGACGAGGGTGGGATCAAATAAAAAAAACAAAAAAAAACGCTAAGGAGACACCAGGACCCACCGAGAACAAAGTGGAAGACACCACGTGGAGCAGTGACTCGAAGGGCAAGACAGCCAACAAGAGAGAGTGGCAGAGGAAGTCACCGACATAGACAAGTACCCACAGCAGCGGCCAGAGCAGAGGCACCAAAGGACACAGGGGGCAGGAATACCTCCAAGGAAAAAGAGGTAGGAGGGCAGCTCCACCCCAAGCTGAACTGACACAGAACCCAAGGGGAAGGAATAGGCCTAACCTGGCACGACCAGGCACCCCTGAAGCACACCATTGAAGGAGGCACCCACCAGGGAGACCGACTAATACAAAGGGAGAGGTGTGAAGTCAAGAGAATTAACACCCCGTCAGGAGCGCTGTTGACCAATAAATACCTACAGAGATCCAGGGCCCTGGTGGAACAAGCGCAACACAGAGAGGAAGGAGCCTTGGAGCCCCAACCGGACCAAACGCGCAGCAGAAGTGCAAACGCGCCAGGCAGTCCCAGGAGAGAAGAGGCGGCGCCGGAAAGACGAGCCGAAATGTGTGCGCAGGCATCCTCACTCACGACCCCTATTCCATTTCTACCCAAACCAGACGAACCCTTGATGAAGTGGGAGGACTGGAGAGAATACTTTATGAACTACTTAGAAGCCCTGGAAGATGAAGGCGGAGAAGCCTTTCCTAGCAAGAGGAGGAAGAGAATATTGCTGCACAACTTGGGCCCAGAGGGAATCAGGGTCTTCCAGAACCTAGTCCCCACTCCAAGACAAGCCGGGGATGACGACGTATTCCGGCACACGATAGAAGACCTAAACATCCATTGCAGGCGAGCAGTGTGCACGTCCATAGACAGATACAATTTCCAACAAAGGAAACAAGTGCCGGGCGAACCTATAGACGACTATGTAGCAGCGTTAAGGAAACTAGCAATCACGTGCAAATTTGGCGCCCTGCATGATGAGTTTATAAAAGACTAAATAGTCATGCACACTACAAATACTGCAATCCAAGGCAAACTATGGGTGAACGGAGATGCTACCCTGAAGGAAGTCATTGCTATGGTGAAAAAAGTCAGAACTTTCCAAAAGATGCGCAGATGCAGCGAAGAGAGAGTCCACCTCAAGGCCCATGGTCAATAAAGTCGATGAGGCAAAACCATCGGAGAGAGGTAAGGCCACGGTAGCGAAAGGGAAGGCGCAAAACAAATGGTCTACAAGACCCGCACAGCAAAAAAGACTGAACAAAGAAGGCACAAACACGTGCTACAGATGTGGAAGCCCGTCCCACGCAGCGTACTACAAACGCTGTCCTGCGTTCCGAGCAAAATGCATGCATTGCGGGATCGTTGGATACTATGAAAAAGTGTGTCGCCGCAAGATGAAGAGACCAACAGTGAAATATGTGACGCAAGACCAGGGAGATGAAGTAGAAGGAGGACCGGATGAAGAAGACAATGTACTGTGCGTCGAAGAACAGGTGCTAGGCATGACTGCAGGCGCTCCAAGAAACCACAATGTGACATGGTCATAGGAGGGGTACCGATCAAGATGGTAGCGGATTCGGGCTCCCCGTACACCTTCGTACAATGGACAGTGTGGAGTGGAAGCTTCAAAACTAGTTTAGGATCACACCTGGAACCCCCAGACATACGACCTGTTACGTTCACGGGAGAACCCATTCCAATGGTCGGATATTGAGTCCTGAAGTTCAAGTTCAAAGATCGCAGTGCAGAGTGCAAGCTATATGTGGCAGAAAAGGGTCCGTCTGTCCTCGGGTGGATGGATCAAGGTGACTTGGGCATACAGTTGAACCCAGGAGGGAACACGCAGGTATTGATGACCAGCATGGAGCATCAACCGAACTCCAAAAGGATGAAAAGTGAATTCCCCACAGTGTTCGGAAGAACAGTGGGTAAATTAACGAAATTCATGCACAGAATAGACCTCAAGGAGAACGCCATGCCGGTATCCCACAAAGTAAGGAATATACCCATAGCGGTCAGGGATGTAGTACAAGAGTTGCAGAGACTGGAAGACAACGGGATCATCAAACCAATAAACTGCTCAGAGTAGCTATCTCCGTTGGTGGTGGCAATGAAACCCAATGGTAAGGTCCATCTATGTGTGGACTTGCGCGAACTGAACAAATGCATTGTCGTAGAGAAATTTCCGTTACCACGGATAGAAGAGATGCTGGCGAAAACAAAGGGGATAAAGTGGTTTTCCACCATTGATCTCACTTCGGCCTATCACCAGATAGCTCTACACCACACGAGCCGGAAGCTGACATCCTTTATAACACCCTTTGGATGCTATCAGTTCCGCCGATGCCCTTCGGCCTAGCATCAGCAGCGGCAGTGTTCCAAAAACGTATGCATAAACTGTTCAGAGACATAGAGGGAGTGCAGTACTTCCAAGACGATATCCTGGTGATGGGCAAGGACCACACTGACCACGACAAGAAGGTGGCTTGAAGACTGAATGGGAAAATGCCGGTTCGGAATGACGTCAGTCACCTACCTAGGTCACGAGTTTGGCGAATAGGGCATTACACCCAAACAGGCCAACGTAAAATCGATATGCACAGCACCTGCACCCAAGAACAAAGAGGATGTGAGGTCATTCTTGGGGATGGCTGAATACTATAGTAAGTTTGTGCAGCACTTTGCCACCAAGGCGCAACACCTGAGGCAGCTCATACGTGACAAAACAACATTTACATGGACAGAAGAAGCACAAGGAGACTTCCAGAAAATCAAGGAAGACATCAGCAAAGTTGTACCCCTTCAAGGATACGATCCACAAGGATAGTCCATATTAACCACAGATGCAAGCGAGAAGGGACTAGGAGCAGTCCTTATGCAGGAAAGGAAGAATGGAGAGTTTGCGACCCTCAGCTTTGCGTCCAGGTCCCTATCACCAACAAAACAGAAGTTCAGCGTAATAGAAAAAGAAATGCTGGCAGTAGCGTGGGCCATGGTGAAATTCCATCAATTCTTATGGGGTACGAGGTTCCTACTCAAGACAGACCATAAGCCCCTGGTTAAAGTGCTCACGTCATGTGGACACGCTAGCGCTACACCCCGCATCGCCAAGATGACTCTGAAACTGTTAGACTACAGATACGATGTGGAGCACATCCCCGGGACAAGGAATAAGGTAGTCGATTATCTCTGCCGAGCCTCAGCGATGGAGGAAGCGCAGACGAGGACGAAGTCCATGGGGCTTTTGCAGAAGACCCGGAGAAAGTGATAAGCGGTCAAGAATGGGAACAAGCCTACGACAATGATCCTGTAATCAAGGACTTTAAGGACTTCCTTCTACAAGGATGGCCCGAAAAAAACATCTCAGTGCAGCACTCAGGAAATTCTATGAGGTGCGGGAGGAGTTGTCCATTGGAGATCAGGGGACATTCCTGTTTAGAGGGAACAAAGAGGTTCCCCCTATGACGGTGATACCTCACCTGCTAGCTGTACTACATGATGGTCACCTAGGTATTACGAAAACGAAGACGAGAACCAAACAGATGTATTGGTGGTCGGGAATGGACATCCAGATTGAAAGGCATGTAAGGGAATGCAACCAGAGCCAGAGAGCGGATAAGTCTCAAACTCTATTAAGGCCATCACTAGGGAAGTTCGACAACCCTGCGAACCCCTGGGAGGAAGTGTCTATAGACATTCTGGAGCCAGTACTGGATGCACAGGGAACCCCGAAGTATGTGTGTGTCCTCATCGACCGGTACTCAAAGTGGCCCGAAGTAGACATACAGGAGGAGATGGACACGGAGACAGTCCTCAGATTCCTAACAGCCACTTTCCTCAGAGAAGGCATACCCCGCTCCATCCTGAGTGACAATGGGCCCCAATTCACTTTGGAAAAATGGTACAAATACATGGAGCGGAACGGGATCAAGACTAAACACACTTCCATATACCACCCTGCCGGTAATGGTTTAGCCAAAAGGTTTAACCGTGTTATAATGGGTTCCATACAAGCTGCCATTGCAATGGGCAAGGATTGGGAAAAGGAAGTACGGAGCATGTTGTGGGCCTACCGCATCACACCTACCGGCACTGGGTATGGGCCATTCCAGATCCTGAGAGGACGCGACCCGTTCACCAAGGACAATCTGGCGTGGAAGGAAAAGACCGTCACGAGTAAGTGGTCACCGACAGTGGTCCAACACAACTTGGAGAGAGCACAAAGAATATACACTGAGCACTGCAATAAGACGCAATGTGAAAGAGACCTCGCTGGAGAGAGGAGAATGGGTCAGAGTCAAACTGGCCCAGTTGAGAAGGAAAGGGGACAGCAAATACAGCTAACCCATGCAGGTAAAAGAGGTGTACAACAGAGCAGCATTACTTAGTGACGAAAATGTCTGGTCACAGGACCGCATGTCCAAATGCAACAAGATCTTGTAGTGGGCCAATGAAGAAAGACCAAAGACACAACCAGGACTAGGTCTCGCATTTGGGACCGTATAAGTGTTTAGCCATGCAACAGTTGGTGTTGTTGCACCAGGGATATTCTGCTGCATAATTAAATACTTATAGGGTCCAAAAAGCAAGACCTATTGGCTATGCCAATGCTTGTTTGTTTTTTGTTGCAGTTTTGTTTAAGTTGCCAGATCTACAATAGCAGGACATGGTTTTTGTTAACAGCTCTTTGCATCAAATAAACTTGCTTTCATTGCTCTGAATATTGTTTCCTTTCTGGTTGTAGGAATCAGTAATTCCCGGAGGTATGAAGGCTACCTAGCTGTGCGAATGCGCCGAAATTTGCAAATGAGAAATAGCCTGGTGCAGGCGCAATTTACAAGTGTGGAGTGAGTGAGCCCCAGGCAGCATGACTCACTCACACAGGAGATCATGCACTGCACCTGCATACTCAGTATGGTTTAAGGAAACAAGGCCCACTCCCTCCAAGGCATCGAACACATATTTACCAAGAAACTCTGAGAAGAGCCTGCCTGCTGCACTGACGGCTGGTGGTTGTGTGCCTGGTGAAAGCATGCACTGATGGCTGGTGTTGTGTGTGCCCGGAGAAAGCGTGCACTGACAGCTGGTGGTGTGTGTGCCCGGTGGAAGCATGCACTGACGGCTGGTGGTGTGTGTGCCTGGTGGAAGCGTGCACCGACGGCTGGTGGTGTGTGTGTGCCCGGTGAAAGCGTGAACCGACGGCTGGTGGTGTGTGTGCCCGGTGGAAGCTTCCACCGGCAGATGGTGGTGTGTGTGCCTGGTGGAAGCGTGCACCGATGGCTGGTGGTGTATGTGCCCGGTGGGAGCGTGCACCGATGGCTGGTGGTGTGTGAGGCTGGTGGAAGCATGCACTGATGGCTGGTGATGTGTGTGGCTGGTGGAAGCGTGCACTGACGGCTGGTGGTGTGTGCCTGTTGGAAGCACGCACTGACGGCTGGTGGTGTGTGTGCCTGGTGTAAGCATGCACTGACGGCTGGTGGTGTGTCTGCATGGTGGAAGCATGCACTGACGGCTGGTGGTGTGTGTGCCTAGTGGAAGCGTGCACTGACGGCTGGTGGTGTGTATGCCTGGTGGAAGCATGCACTGATGGCTGTTGGTGTGTGTGCCCGGTGGAAGCGAGCACCGACGGCTGGTGATGTGTGTGTGCCTGGTGAAAGCATGCACCGATGGCTTGTGGTGTGTGTGTGCCTGGTGGAAGTGTGCACCGACGGCTGGTGGTGTGTGCCTGGTGGAAGCGTGCACCGATGGCTGGCGGTATGTTTGCTCGGTGGAAGCGTGCACCGACGGCTGGTTGTGTGTGTGCCCGGTGGAAGCGAGTACCCACGGCTGGTGATGTGTGTGTGCCCGGTGGAAGCGTGCACCGACGGCTGGTGGTGTGTGTGCCCGGTGGAAGCGTGCACCGACGGCTGGTGGTATGTGTGGCCGGTGGAAGCGTGCACCGACGGCTAGTGGTGTGTGTGGCCGGTGGAAGTGTGCACCGACGGCTGGTAGTGTGTGTGGCCGGTGGAAGTGTGCACTGGCGGCTGGTGGTGTGTGTGGCTGATGGAAGCGGGCACTGACGGCTGGAGGTGTGTGGTGGTGTATGCGTGCACTGATGGCTGGTGGTGTGTGTGCCTGTCGGAAGCGTGCACTGACAGCTGGTGGTGTGTGTGCCTGGTGAAAGCGTGCACTGACGGCTGGTGTTTTGTGTGCCTGGTGGAAGCGTGCACTGATGGCTGGTGGTGTGTATGCCTGGTGGATGCGTGCACTGACGGCTGGTGGTGTGTGTGCCTGGTGGAAAAGTGCACTGACGGCTGGTGGTGTGTTTGCCTGGTGGAAGCGTGCACTGACGGCGGGGAACATCCTTTACGATGCAGATGATACCCCGCAGTACCGTTACAACGCGTATTTTAGAACGCAAGTCGTAACCACGACTTGCGCTGGAGGGCGCTAAAGGACAAGGAATAGTAGATTTACTATTCCAACACCTTCCCTACTGTACGTAGGCTGGTGTTGGAATAGTAAATTAAACTATTCCTAAGTCCGCACCCCTACAGCGCAAGTCGTGGTAAAGACTTGCGTTGTAAAATACGCGTTGTAATACCACGCGTCGTAACAACGTACATCCACTGACGGCTGGTGGTGTGTATGCCTGGTGGAAGCGTGCACTGACGGCTGGTGGTGTGTGTGCCTGGTGGAAGCGTGCACTGACTGCTGGTGGTGTGTGTGCCTGGTGGAAGCATGCACTGACACCTGGTGGCGTGTGTGCCTAGTGGAAGTGTGCACTGACAGCTGGTGGTATGTGTGCCTGCTGAAAACGTGCACTGACGACTGATGGTGTGTCTGCCTGGTGGATCTAGGAGCATTCACAGCCACACAAATGAAACTGACGAAGAGGGAGGGGGAGAAGGGAGGAGGGAGTGCGAGGAGAGGAGCATGATTCACAGCTGATTGAAGACACAAATGAAGCTGGCCAGGAAGGAGGGGGAAAAGGGAGGGGGTAGTGCAAGCAGAGGAGCCTGATTACAGCAATAAAAACACAGATGGCAGCTGTGCACGAGCTCGTGAATGCAAGCTGCAGGCCTCTGGTGGCACTTTTAAATGCCACTTACGAAATGTCTCGAAGAGGCAGCTGTGCTGTACCAAGCCCGACGGCTGGTGGTGTGTGTGTGCCCGGTGGAAGCGTGCACCGACCGCTGGTGGTGTGTGCCCCCAGTGGAAGCGTACACCGGCGGCTGGTGGTGTGTGCGCCCGGTGGAAGCGTGCACCGACGGCTGATGGTGTGTGTGGCCAGTGGAAGCGTGCACCGACGGCTGGTGGTTGTGTGCCCAGTGGAAGCATGCACCGACGGCTGGTGGTGTGTGTGGCCGGTGGAGGCCTGCACTGATGGCTGGTGGTGTGTGTGGCCGGTGGAAGCATGCACTAACGGCTGGTGGTGTGTGCCTGGTGGAAGCGTGCACTGACGGCTGGTGGTGTGTGTGCCGGGTTGAAGCGTGCATTGACGGCTGGTGGTGTGTGTGCCTGGTGGAAGCGTGCACTGACGTCTGGTGGTGTGTGTTCCTGGTGGAAGCATGCACTGATGGCTGGTGGGTGTGTGTGCCTGGCAGAAGCATGCACTGATGGCTGGTGGTGTGTGTGTCCGGTGAAAGCGTGCACTGACGACTGATGGTGTGTGTGCCTGGTGGAAGCAGGAGCATTCACAGCATAGAAGACACAAATGAAACTGACGAAGAGGGAGGGGGAGAAGGGAGGGGGGAGTGGGAGCAGAGGAGCCAGATTACAGCAATAAAAACACAGATGGCAGCTGTGCACATGTACGAGCTCGTGAACGCAAGCTAGAGACCAGCAAAAGCCTCTGGTGGCACTTTGAAAAGCCACTTACTAAATGTCTCGAAGAGACAGCTGTGCTGTCTCAAGCGAGACCTAAAAAACATAATAAGCAACCATTGGGACAGGCAGATACAAGATGCCAGTAATTCCGACGTCAAAAAAAGCTCAAGTCATTAATTATTATTATTACTTTTTTAATATAGTCATCCTGTTGTACGTAATACTTTCATGTTCATATCTAAGGTAACAAAAATGCTTCTCACACATCTTTATTATACCTTTTAGCATACTGCAAACTTCTATACAACACAGCTTAAAAACAAACACAAAGTTAATATTTCTGCCTAAACAATTATTAGTTCCCAATGGCGCGACCTATTGGCTATGCCAATGCTTGTTTGGTTTTAGTTCTAGGTCTGCTGCTAGCTACTTGCTTTGTTCGAACGACTAATGCTGCAGCTGCGCATTACCCTGGGGTGGGAGAAAAGCGGGTACTCTGATCGGCATTGGTCCATCCAACTCGGGGGGGGGAAACACTTGATGTTTCAAAGCCAAAGAGGGAGGACTGGGAGGCTGACATCACTCCGCCCAGTCAGTTTCTGGTGGTGTGCGTGTGCCGTCCATGTGCCTCGTGATAAGGCGGGCAGTAGCTCCATCCAAATTTAAATATTTTACTGAAATGAACAAATGCAGCCCAACAGGCACTGCACCACTGACGAAACCCAGGAATGGATTTCCCAGTTACAGTGTAATATAATCACTTCGCTGAGGAGACAGTTATTTCGTGTAGACCCAGCCCTGTAATGTTCGCGACCGCTAGTCAGCAGTCTAGTTGGCCGTGCACCGTGAGGTGCGCACACGCGAGCGCGTGACGCAACGCGCTAGCCTATAAAAATAAAGTAGGCGTGGTCGGCCGGCAGTTCGGACCACGCAGTAAAGCAGTACGCAGTGCCCCGAGTATTATTGCAGTCGCGGCGCTATGCACATCACGAGCCCGCGACTTAAGAACATCACACTGGCGACGAGGGTCTGAGGACCCGTGCAGAGCACAGGGCCACACCCGCGAGGGCCGCGAAAGTGAACCACGGCCGTGCGCTCGCCCGTTTTGATGGCGGGCCCTGCGCACACCGTGCCAGCAACACCTCGGCCCCACAGGCGACCTCAGACCGTAACGGGAGCATCGTGGGTCTAACGCACTGAGCCACCAGCAGACCGTTTCCCATTCGGAAGGGGAGCGGATTGCTGTGGGACGAAGAGGAGGCAGTGTGGCCCCAGTGCCCCCAAAAGGGGGAAGGGCAGAGAAGATCCGGGCGACATACCCAGGGTCCACAGCCCAGAGAGGCGGATAGACGGCAAGCCACGAAGGCGGCAGGTCAGTGGTGGTGCGAGGGCAGCCCAGTCAATCCCACAACATAAGGGACAGATCACCTACGTCGCAGCAGCACAAGGGCCTAGGCCGCGCCTAACCGGGGTCCACGCACCACGACCGGAAGTACCACAGGCCACAGATTAGGCCCCTCCACATCTCAAGATGGCTTCCATCCCCGCCATTGAGCCTTTTGTGGTGGACGGTGCCCCAGCATCCTTAGCGCCTCGCTGGAAGGACTGGACAGATCGCCTGCAGATCCATTTCGAAGGAGCAGGGACAGCCAGGGAGCGCCGCAGAGCCCTACTCCTACATCTGGGCAGGAAGGACATACATAGGATTTACAAAACCATTGTGGAGGCCACCCCGAAGACATACATAACGCTCCTCAATGCTCTCAACGCGCACTTCGAGCCCATGGCTAGCAAGGACTACGAGAGGTTCATATTCCGACAAGCCAAGCAGGAAGCCGATGAGTCACTTGACGCATTCCATGGCAGGCTCAAGGAACTGGCCAGCACGTGTGGGTTTCGCAATGAGCAAGAGGAAATATGTGGACAGATAATACAGGGGTGCTATTCCTCAAAGCTGAGAGTGACGATATTGCAAAAAGACGGGAAGCCGTTGGCAGACATCCTGAAATTGGGGCGCTCCAAAGAACTATCCCAAGCGCGGGCGTCGCACATGGAAGCGGCTCTCCACCGGTCAGTCAAGGTGGAGCAAGTCAATGCGGCTGAACAAGTTAATGTCGTGAGGCCCAAGACACGCCAGTATGGTGGGAAGAAGCCCCAAGAGAAACGCAAAGACTGTGGATATTGCGGGGGCAGCCACACCGCATCCAGGATTGTCCGGCACGAGGAAAAAGATGCAGCTCGTGCGGGTGGAGGAACCACTTTGCAGCAGTGTGCAGGTCGGCCAAGTCGAAGAAGGAGGCAGCTCACACCATAAAAGAGAGCCAGGACAGTGAGGATATGGACAATGACACCAATGACTACCCTGTCCACTATGTCTTCGCCATCGACCAACCACAACGGAAGAAGAGGCGCCTCCCAAAATGTCGCATCAAAATACACAACCAAGAAGTGAGAGCCACCATCGACACCTGAGCCTCAATTGAACTCATGGCGGCGGATGTCTACAACCAGCTAAGATCCAAACCGCCACTGCAAGCTGCAAAGGTCAGGGTATTCGCGTATGGGCAGAAAACGCCAATCCCACTGATAGGCTGTTTCCGGACAGAGCTACAGCACCAAGAACTGAAGACCCCCACAACCATATATGTCACCCGAGAAGGCAGCGGCATGCTTCTCAGCGGGCAGGCTGCAGAAGAACTCCGACTAATATCCTTCGCCATGGCGGTACTGACAGAAGAACTGGAAACCTTACTGGAGGAATTCGAAGACACGTTCAAGGGCATCGGGTGCCTAAAGGGGAAAGAAGTATCTCTCCACATCGACCAGTCGATTCAGCCTGTCGCCCTCAGACACAGAAGGATCGCCTTCCACCTCAGGAAGAAGGTGGAGGAAGAGCTGGAAGCCCTTGAACGGCAGGGCATCATTGAAAAGGTCAGCGGACCAACCCCATGGGTATCCCAAATTGTAGTGGCGCGAAAGCCGAAGCAACCTGGGCAGGTCCGCATATGTGTGGACATGCGCCTGCCCAACACAGCGGTCAAAAGGGAGAGACATCTCACGCCCACTATTGATGACATCCTCGGGGAGCTGAATGGAGCACGGTGGTTCTCCAAGATGGACCTACGATCAGTCTATCACCAACTACCTCTCCACCCGGACTCCGGGTACATCACTACGTTCTCGACACATGTGGGCCTCAGGCGCTACCGGCGCCTCAACTTCGGCATATCCAGTGCCGCTGAGGTTTTTCAGAACACGATCTGAGGGGTGTTGAGTAGGCTCCCAGGCGTCCTGAACGTCAGCGATGACCTTCTGATCTACGCGGACTCCGTTGAGGAACATCACCGGAGGCTACGGGGAGTGTTGCAAAGAATCAAGGAGTCAGGTCTGACACTGCACCGAGAGAAGTGCCAATTCCTCCAGAACAAGATCAGTTTTTTTGGATACACATTCTCAGATGAGGGGATAGCACCAGACCCAGACAAAGTGAAGGACGTGCAGAATGCGCCCGCCCCCTCCAACATATTCGAAGTGAGGAGCTTCCTGGGCATGGTGAACTTCTGCGGGAGGTTTATCCCCGACCTGTCAAACCTCACCCGACCACTCCGGGAGCTGACTAAGTCGACAACCTCATGGCAGTGGGGTGAACAACAAGAAGCGGCCTTCCGAGACACAAAAGCAGCGCTGTCCGCAGACAAGACCCTATCGTATTTTGACCCGGCGAAGCCCACCATCATAGCGGTCGATGCCAGCCCCTACGGCCTGGGAGCAGTCCTCACACAACGGCACGGAGAGGATGAATGGAGTCCCATAGCCTACGCTAGTCGGTCATTGACAGACACAGAACAGCGATATTCACAGATAGAACGGGAAGCAATAGCGATCCATTGGGCCTGTCGACACTTCCATGTGTATATATACGGACACCCGTTCTCAGTATTGACGGATCACAAGCCACTGATCCCCCTGTTCCGTGGGACAGTGTCCAAGCCACCTCCCAGGATTGAAAAGTGGATTCTTCAACTACAGGAGTACGATTACCAAGTGGAATACCGCCCGGGAGCGACCAATCCGGCGGATTACCTATCCAGACATCCCCGAGCCGCGACCCAAGGGGAAAGAGAGGATGCGGAAGATACAGAGGAGTACGTCAAGGTCGTGCTAGAAAGGTCGAGACCCCTACCCATCAGTCTGGAGATGATCATCGGAGCCACGCGGAACGACGAGGTACTACAGCTGGTGGCGAGTGTCATTCGATCGAATGACTGGAAGGCAGTCCAGGCCTCACTGAACAAAAGGACACCACAAGCCAAAGCATGCATCGAATCACTTCTGAAAGTTAAAGAGGAGCTGTCACTGGACAACCAGGGGTGTTTGCTAAGAGGTCCGAGAATCGTAATGCCGGAGAGACTGACTCAGCAAGCGGTTGAACTAGCCCACCAAGGATACCAAGGCATAGTCAAGACCAAAAGCAGACTCCGTGCCAAAGTGTGGTTCCCCGACATGGACAATATGGTGGAGCAAACAGTCAGGGCGTGCCACTGGTGCCAAGCAGCGGGACAGCCCGAGCGACCACCCCCGGTCATCACAGAGGACAACCCAAAAAGGCCATGAGAGAGTGTCAGTGCCGACTTCGGGCATCTCTCAGATGGAAGATATGTACTCGTCATCGTGGATGACTTCACCAAGTACCCTGAAGTGGAGGTAGTGGCAACCCTCACTGCCAAAGAGGTCATCGCAAAGTTTGAGAAGACCATAGCAACACATGGCATTTTCGAGAGTGTCAAGACAGATAACGGACCGCCCTTCCAGGGGCAAGAGTTCGCTGAATATCTGAGAAGCTGGGGAATCCACCACAGGAAAGTGACCCCCCGCTGGCCTCAAGCCAATGGGGAGGTAGAACGCTTCATGCGCGCGCTAAACAAGGTCATCCGAATAGCCCATGCGGAAGAAGTCTCCATGGAAAAAGCAATATACAGTTTTTTGAGGGAGTACCGCCTCACACCCCACAGAACCACCGAAGCGGTGCCAGGCCCATCCGCCCTAGGACGAGTGGTCAGAGACACTATCCCCAATCACCCAAACTGAACTCCGAGCCAAGTAGATCCGAAAAGGGCGCTATCCAACAGGGCACGATCCAACAATGATGCCAGCCTGAGGCGGAGAGCAAAGGAGCCCGAGATCCACGAGCAAGACCGAGTTTACGTGAAGGACAGGTACCCAGGGAGCAAGTTCCGACTCCCATTTGAACTACGACCATGGACAGTCACAAACCGCAGAGGCACAATGATAACAGCCCAACGAGGACATGAGACAGTCACCCGGAACGTATCTTTCTTCAAAAAGGTTCACCCGGACAATGCAAGTCCCCAAGAACTAGCACTGGAGGGAGAGACCTCCAGCCAACTAGATGAACACAGCAGAGCAGGAGACAGTGAGAATAACAGCACAAACGGAGAAGGAGAAATCGGCTCACCACCACTCAGCACTCCAAGGCTCAGCCCCCCCAGGTCCTCAGGTGAGCCCCGGAGCACCCCAGGGTCTCCTCCAGCGACCCCACGGAGAGCACCCGCCCGGGGCGAAGCATCGGGGTATGGCCTGAGGAGGAACCCATCTCCATCATCCCAGCTGGCGGACTTTGTGGTGGGCTGATTGGCGAACTGTCTACGCATCATGCAGGTAACAGGCCGCTCTGCCTTTTTCTTCAAATCATTGAGACTGTAGCTACAACGTGCTATATTTTGTTTTGTTTAAATAAAGGTTAAAAGGAATGTAATGTTCGCGACCGCTAGTCAGCAGTCTAGTTGGCCGCGCACCGTGAGGTGCGCACACGCGAGCGCATGACGCAACGCGCTCGCCTATAAAAATAAAGTAGGCGTGGTCGGCCGGCAGTCCGGACCACGCGGTAAAGCAGTACGTAGTGTCCCGAGTATTGATGCAGTCGCGGCGCTATGCACATCACGCGCCCGCGACTTAAGAACATCACAAACCCTAAGAAATAAGTGCTGGTGCACTGTCTGGGCGAGGTGATGTCAGCCGCCCTGTCCTCCCTGTACCTGCTTTTCTCCCGCCCCAGCGTAATGCGCAGCTGCAGCATTAGTCATTCGAACAAAGCAAGCAGCTAGCAGCAGGCCTAGAAATAAAACCAAAAGAAGGCAGTAAGGAATTATTTCATTTTTGTTTATTAACAAATGCGATGGAAGCCGGTCTTTTTAATGGTTTTGGAACATGCATGCCCTGAAAAAGTGCCTCCTCTGATTTAATTCTAGTGCTTGTTTTTATGCCAAAGTATTGAGGTTACATGCGGTGCCAGCAGTCTCACATCTGAGCGCCGGGTGGGGTCGGTACTAGACTTCGCCTGGATCTTAACCTCATCACCTATACCAGAGTGGGGTTTTCTGAGTTACAATCAGGTTTTGGGGGCATCTGCCAACTGAACTAAGTGCTGTGTGCTAAATATCTTAACTTTTGTTTGGGCTTGCTTTTGAAGTCTAAGGCAGCCTTCGTCAGGTGCCTCTGCTGCCAGGAGTGCCCAACTTTGGATATCCACTTGTAAAGATTACTGACCTCCTAGTTTACCTTTCATCGTTGGCATTGTGTCGCTACGAAGCATGTACTCGTTAAGGTGCCTAGAGCCATTATCTTCTCAAATGCGTTTATGTTACTGGTGAAACAAATATCATGTCAAGTATCAATTATACCAATTGTTTCTCTGTCCAGAAAAGTGCATTCAGTTTCTGTGGTGCTGGTAGCATACACCATAAACTGATACCACAAAGCAAAGGAGGACGTCGCATTATGTACCGAATATGTGGCCTGTATAGATGATTACTTGCTGGCGATTGATTTATACACCTTATAGATACTGCCCCTGGAATTATGCGATTCTGTGGCTGCAGCGTTTTTAGCAAAATTATGGGTTTGCTGCATTGGCCACATAACCCATCGTCTGCTGCATATCCTGCAGATATTTGCAAAAATAAATGTTTCTACCTCAAATGGATCAAAAAACATGTTGACATGTTCCAGTACAGTGGAAGGCCATTTGTAAAGGTTGACAGTTCACATTTCAGTTGCTTATGCTTATTGCTGTTGTTTGTAGTTAAACTGGTACTAACGAGGTAACATTTTTGCGCAGTATTACCAAGTTTAAACAATGACAAAATAATAAAGTAATACTATCTCGGAATGTACTGCACTACGCCGCAAGATGTGCCTTTTCCTTTCAAATAATTTACCAACCCTGGCACATAACTTGGTCCTCCACAGTCGCATAATTCCAGCGCCCCTACTTATGGGGACTTGCATAAAGCAGAGCAAAGGCTTTAAAGGGAATTAAGTTATGATACACACCAATCCGAAGCCTTGAAAGACTATTATAAAATTGGCACACTAAAGGCCTCTTTCTCAGAGGCACAAAAAATGTAAAGTCGACCACAAAAGATTTGCGCCCCGTTTAAACCAAAGTTTCATCTCAAATTACACTCAGTCACACGGTTTGTGTGCCTGTAGTTTCCTACAGGTAATACCTGGAAAGCCAGTGCAGCAAAGACAATGTGCTGAGGGTAATGTGGCCTTGTACTGATCACTAACAGGAGTTTACTGGCTGCTGGCGCGTGGAACTAACTGCAGTGTGTTAAATGGTCCGATTCATTTATAATTAAATTATTGTTATAAAACACGTTTTTACACAGTTTACTTCTAGTGACTCACATAGTTTGAACAGATATATTATTATTTTCTCCTGGAAGCTGCAGCTTGAAGGAAAGCATTGTTTGCTCTGTCACAATTCATTTGCTATTCGGCTGTTGTGGTTGGTTTTCATGTCCACATTTAACTACATTTTTTAGGAATGATTTAAAATTGGTGTTACACTTGGCGTTGCAAACACGTTATTAGGCCATTTCCCACAGTGGTAACGTTCACCTTCTGGTAAAGTGTGCAGTTTGCTGTTTATCACAACACTTCATGAGGTGAAGGTGTACTTTTTAACTTAATTTCTTGCTCTGGCAGATAAAGTCTTACATATATTTTCTTTACAAGTGGTAGCTCTTGTGCCCCTGATCGACTTTTGAACAGTGTTTGCCAAAATGTCTTTTTTTCAGTTTCTTCGTATTATTCTTCTAAAAAAGAGGTGGCATTTCGTGTGTACCACCTACAAACCGCATTATTCCGGTAGGAATGTTGGTCCTACAGAGTGACACCCTTCAATCTACTAACCCCCAAATGCATCAACAACCCATTTTGCAATTCCTTAATAGCGAAAAATACTGATTCGCTATTAGGAATAGCAAAATGGAATGCATCAAGAAATCACAAAAAAAATAGCGATTTCTTAGAATTCCTTAATTGCGACTCGCAAATTAAGGAATACCTCCCCATTCAATGAATGGGAAGACAATCTCAATTTGCGAATCGCAATTAGCGATTCGCAAATTGAGATTGCGATTTCAAGGGTGCAGGGGTGTCCAAAGGACACCCTGTTGCACCCCTGAAATTGATCTGTGAACATATGTTAGGGAATGTGTGTGCGCAACATGAAACTTTGAAAAATGCACTTGAAAAAGCAAATTACCATGAAGTTGTACTTCATGGTAATTTGCGTGCCCTATTATCGAAATCGCTATTTTTAAAACTTGCATGCATTGCATTTAAGGAATCTCAATTTGAAATTCCTTAAATGCAAATAATCGCAATTTAGCGATTTCTAAAATTGCGATTTTTGCATTTGGGATGATGCATCCCAAATGCAAAAATACCAGTCGCAAAGGGGCAGATTCTGAGAATCTTCCCCTTTGAGACCTGTTTTTTGCTTGATGCATCTGGGCCTAAGTGTGTGCCTACAGGTTTGTGGTTTCCACAGATGTTAAGTTGGAAGGAATGTAGGGGAGCAACAAATCATGCAGTTTGATACTCTTCTAAAATTGTAATAGCTATCAGACCCTGGAATTAAGAGAAACTTAACAAAACCCCTATTTGTGGCAAATGTAAACACACATTGGTTTTATTTTAATTTTTCAGTGTAGTATTATACAAGCAGGGATAGTACCATTGGTGGAGCAGTGGACCAATTTTAAGATAAAGCAGCAGAAATGCTAGTTTGGTTAACTTTCTACTTAATCACATCGATAGGTCCCTGGGCTACAATATAGCATATGTGAGAAACTGGGTTGTTGGTTGAGGAGTGTGAAACCCTACTCAAGAAACAGCCACAGGGGAGGAGCTACGCTAGCAACCAAGATGGCCGCATAAGCTCCCGGCTCCGCAGACCTCCGCCGGTTGCTCATACATCCTGACTCCCATCCTGATTTCCCACCGGACTCCTGTGCAGCTGAAATGCGCCTGACTCAAAAGGTGCATTCCCGGGATTTTTAGCTGCTCAAATGATGAAGATATGCCGTGCGCCATTCTCGGCCTAACCCGGAGTTGAAGCCGGTGCCTCGAGTTCCAGCCCAGCCGGGTTGGAGTTGAATAACATCGGCCGCAGGACGTGGGTGGTTCCAGTCTCCCGAAGTGGCGTCTTCTTTTCCGTTTTGGATAGTGGTCCGGTGGCAGCTTCATCTCGTAACTGCGGCGGTTTGACGTATCGACTGCTTTAGTCGGGGATCTGATGCCCGGAAGCCCCGTTGGGCTCCCGGGGTCCATGGGCTTGGTTCCCCACAGGCGGCGACGGGGCTGATATAGTGCTTTTGAAGTGCCCGCAGTTGTCATCTGCATTGCCTTTGCCTGGTGCCCCGGAGTAGTCGACCTCCGGGGTTCAGATACCCGCCCGGTCGCTCATTGAGGGGCGATGGAGCGGGCTGAAAATATACCGTCGCTGCACACTATAATGGCCGCCATCGGGGAGCTCCACATACGAGTCACTGCCACCGTCCAGAAGATGATCGTAACGGTTGACAACATCTGCTGGAGACCGGACTCCGACCCTTTGTTGGTGGTGGACCAAGATGCCTTACCCGCGGAGCAAGCTCCGATTGCTACCGAGGACCCTGTGCGGAAGTCGGACTTTGAAATTGTTTGCGACCCCCAGATGGCAGCGAGCGAGCCCGAAACTATCGGATGTGTGTTTTGCCCTATATCGAGATAGATGCGACCATTCCTGTACTCCTGTGTGAGCTTGCCAATGAATGTTGGATTCCTACCTCGCCCCTTATCTTTCAGAGTGATCAAGAACGCTTTGCTGACTTTTTGCTGGTGGGCAGTGATCTTTGTTTGACTGTTGGACTTTGTGAACGTCTATCCTGTTATCACTCCTTTCGTGGTGACTTTGGAACTTCTCTATTTCTGGATATCCTTTCTGTGATGGCGGTTCGAATGGACAGGGCTCGCATGAAGGATGGTAGCGGCCAGGGTTGACTTTGACCGTATGGGTTTGGAAAACGACTTCATTTGACACCGGACTGTATCTCATGATTGCACGGGAGGGGGGTGGGGGTCTTTTTCACGCTTCCCTCCTGTTGGACTTTACTCGTTGTGTTTTCTTATCCTGGATAATTCTGGGGGGGGGGGGTTGCGGCTGGCGGGGGGCAAGGGGGACCGGGGGGGCATGTACGATATTCCCTCCTCCACTTTCTTTCTTCTTTCCTTCTTTTGGGAACAAGTTCCGGGGCGACAGGCACGCTGCTAGTGGGGATGGTACGATATTCCCTCCTCCACTTTCTTTCTTCTTTTCTTCTTTTAGGAATAAGTTCCGGGGCGACAGGCACGCTGCTAGTGGGGATGGGCCGTAGCCATTGCAGAGGTGTAGGGTGGGGGATTGGGGAGGGTTTTTTTGTTTTATATTAGTTTAGTTCTATGGCCTTTTTTTCTTTTTTCTTTCGTTTTTCACAAGAGACGGGTCGCTTATCCTTCACCGATTCTCTTATTTGTCGAGTGTCTGACGTGGTCTTTCATATCCTGTATCGTGGGTGGGCTACCTTTTCGGACTACTGTTTTATCGGATGGCTGTCAGTATTTCGTCTTTACGTATGTATCGTTGCCTCAATTGCATCTGCCGGTAATATTGCTTTTAACGCATTGTATATTTGCCCACCTATTGATGTATCGTGTAGCGTATATGACACTCGATTTCTGTATGTTCTCTTGTTTTTCTTCAATAAAAACCTTTAAAAAAAAAACATTTTTAAAAAATAAAAGAAACAGCCACAATCTTTGATAGGGCGAACCACAAAAAGTCATTAAATTAACCTGTGCTTAACTCAGGGACGATAGTCTTTGCTGTCCTGATAACTATAATAGCACATTAAAAATGTCATAAATTATAAATGAAATGTAACATGATCAGTTGTTTCTCATCACTCACACATACTTCAGAAGATGTGAATGCATATGGTATGTGTAAGGGAATGTGGATGGTGTTTGCGCAGAGTGCGGAAGTTTGGATGTGTATATATAGAACGTGCAAGGGGGTCTCTGAATATTTGAAACTGGTACCAAAAATAAAAAAGCAGTTAGCTAAAACACAGAAATGTTTGAGCGTGAAACATGATTTAGGCCACTTGGCAGTAATGAGTTATACTTTCTGACTGGTGGTTAGTGATAAAGATAACGACCTAACCAAACGCACAGCTGCTGAATTATTTACTGCTATTCATCTTTGAACATAAAAATATTAAAACTCTTCAATTTGCTTAAGGTTTGTATCTTTTTTATTTATGGCTTCTGAATTATTTTTGTGTTTCTTTGATATCTCGCATTTAAGTTTTTTGTTTTTCTATTGTTATTCTCTCATAACAACCTTTTCTATTTTACATTGACACAATCATTATCATGTTCATTGCAGTTTATATAAATCTATATATCATGCACGACGATTGCTGTTGTGTTTGGCTCGATGTATTTCGGGACCGTTGTCCCTTCTTCAGGGGCCACTGTAAAAAATCACGAAAAACATTGTGTCATTTATATGATTTACATCAACAAATTGTACTTCAAGTTTCTGTTTTGTGCCACCACTCAAATTTTGAATACATCACCGTGTTTTCTATGTACATCTATGTTCAACAATAAACGTCAAAAAACATCATTAAGCTGTCAAGTGTTATTGATTCTGATTTTCCACCATATGTGATTTTATGAATTTGCATTGAACCATATTCTAATTGTACTGCTTAAAACTAAAAGCAATCTGTTTCCTGTTTGATGATATTCTGGAGCCATCGTAATCCATACAAAGGCGTTTCATGTTTTAAGTCTAAACTGACCTGTGTTTCTATAGCGCCGGTGAGGATGGACGTACATTCTCGGTAATTCTACTATAATATCTACATGAGTGGCAATTTGTACGATGATTAATATATCATACTGATGCATCTTGTTTAGATTATTGCAGGATAAAAACCGATAATCAGTACCTCAATAATGCTGCTCGTCTCGTGCATACATCGACCTCAATATGTAAACGATTTCTATGGAAGAATATATATCGGTGTAAATTACTGCAAACCATAAGTATTCTAGAGAACATCTTAAGCGGCATGTATAGAAATAAATCGGGCGCAATACCTTCAGGAAAAGTGTTCGTTCGTGATCTACAAAAAATATATAAAGTCACTGAGTCGGTGCCAAAATTACACGCATCAAATAACGATCTACACGATAGTATCCCTAGTCTATTAGATGTAAAAAAGTACGCCGTAAAAGACGCTCACCTTCGATGTGAGAAAAAGCCTTCCATACACACAGTAACGCTGTCGTTTGATTTCTGTGTTGGTGTTACCTAGATCTCGCGAGAGTATATATCTCGAGATTCAAAGATGTGGCCGTCGAGGGCAGACTCTGGATAAAGAGTACATTCCAGCGGCCATATTGTAGGGGCTGAAATCGTTCACATTTGCTCATGTAAGGCGGTTGTAAATAATAAAGCCTTTTCGATGATAATAAAATATCCGGAACCGGTGCAAAAGTGCGGTGACGTCCTTAATTAGGTTAATAAAATGAAAGATACCTAATGTGTGAATCTACACTTGTTCATCACATTCTGCCACTATACTCTTGTGAAATTCTGACGGTGTACGGGGTGCATATCATTAGTACACGTAATACTGATGTGATTGTATATTAGACAGTATATAGGTGCGGTGATAACATAATTCGATCACGGGTTCTTCTTCGACTGTCATGGCCTATACATTGAAATTTCATCATAACCTATACATTGAAACATCAATATGATTTAAGGTGTGCTCAGATACATTTATACTTTTCTCTAACACATAGTACAAATATTATTTATTTCTCTGTCCATGTATTAGTTCATCATTATTTAACATAGATCTACATGTATACTTAATACATTCACTTAGTTGCTGAAAGGCAGCAATATCACATCTGTTACTAGTCCTGTGTTTATACAATTACAGAAAACAGCCTAAATCTAACTTATCATTTAAACCTAATGGTTCCATTGTCTGAAATGTTTTAATCAACATCACCTCCCTTTGAGATAAGAACTTGCGACAGTCTATCGCTTCTTTATTTTCAATGTTTTCTATCACCATGAAACGTACTTGCCTGATATTATGTTGGTATGTTAGCCAATGGGCTGCTAGGTTCGAGTTTACATTTTGATTGCGGATCATTCTTTTGTGTTCTCCTATTCTTATTTTTCTTTTTCTTTCTGTCTTCCCTATATACATTAATCTGCATGGACATTTAATGCTGTGTATAACGAAGCTTGAGTTGCAATCTACTGTAAATTTTAACGATATTTTTTCTCCTGTTCTGGGGTGAGTTACGAAGTTTTGTTGCATTACGTTATTGCAGTGAGTGCCGTTATTGCATCTTCTCATCCCTTTGTGCTGTGTGTTGTCAAGTAACTCCTTTTGTTTTAATTGTTCTTTCAAATTGCGACTCCTTGTATAGGCAAAAATAGGTTTTGTTTGAAAGATGTTTCTGAAGTCATCATCGTTTTGAAGTAGTTCCCATCTTTTTAAAATGATCTTTTTTATATTTAGAGCTTTGGTCGAAAATTTCGATACAAACACGTTGCGTGGTGTCATTGTAGGTTTGGTTTTGCTCATCAATAATTTATCGCGGTTGATGCTTTTAACCCGTTCTTCACAAATGTTTGTGTCTGGATTCCTGATTCTTTCTTCGTGTTTTTCACATCCAGAAAATACATGGTTTCATTGTTTATTTGATGTGTAAATTTGATACTGGGATTTTTTTCATTCAGTTTTATGATATTATTTTCCAGTGTTGATTTTGAGCCATTCCAAATCAGGAAAATGTCGTCGATAAATCGACGATACATGATTAATCCTTTATTCCAGTTGTCATTAGACAGGATGTGTTGTTCCTCAAACAGCACCATAAAAATATTTGCGTATGTTGGGGCTCCTCCGAATCCCATACTTGTTCCGCTGATTTGCAGGAAGAAGTCTTCTTCAAATCGGAAATAGCTGTGTTGAAGACTAAATAACAGTAATTCAAGTAGAAAAATGTTGTTAGCACCTACATTTTCCATTTGCAGTAGGGCCCATTCTATTGCTTCAATTCCTTCTTTCAGCGGGATAGACGTATACAATGAGTTCACATCGATAGTGCACATGATCCATTGATGACTGTCATTCATGTTCAAATTGCTGAGATGATTTAAAAAATCTGTTGTGTCTTTGATGTTAGTTTTCCATTGATTTACAAATTTTTGTAAGAAAAAATCAATGTATTTTCCTACTGGTTCAAATATTGATCCCACTCCTGAGACAATCGGTCTGAAGGGAGGGTCCATCAAATTTTTATGTACTTTAGGTAACATGTACATATGCGAACACTTAGGATTTAGTTTCATCAGATATTGTTCAGTTTTAGCCGAAATCCAGTCCATAGTTCGTGCATGCTGTAAGATCTTTTCAAGGGTTTTAGTTATGTCTTTTGTAGGATCAGTATCTAATAACAGATAAGTGGATTCGTAAGCTAAATGTTCTCTAACTTTCTTTTGGTAATAAACCATATCCATTATTATAAGGGATCCCCCTTTATCTGCTCTTTGATAAATCAAGTCCTTTCTGTTGGCCAGTTGTTGTAAAATTCTTCTTTCCATTTTGGAAAAATTGATTTTTTCTTGATGGAGAAATCTAGTTTTTGTAAGTCTTGTAATACTAGTTTTTCAAATAAATCAATCGTTTTGTGTGACGTAGGTGCTGAATACGTACTTTTAGGTTTAAACTCAACATATTCTTGAGGTTCAGGTGAAGTGGTGTCCGATACGACGTTTGCAAAAAAATGTTTGAGTCTGATGTTTCTCATGAATCTGAAGAAAGCTATTTCTGTTTCCGGCAGATTCATTTTATTAACCTAATTAAGGACGTCACCGCACTTTTAGACCCGGTTCCGGATATTTTATTATCACCGATAAGGCTTTATTACTTACAACCGTCTTACATGAGCAAATGAGAATGATTTATGTAAGTTTAGCCCCTACAATATGGCCGCTTGAATGTACTCTTTATCCAGAGTCCATCCTCGACGGCCACATCTTTGAATCTCGAGATATATACTCTCGCGAGATCTAGGTAACACCAACACGGAAATCAACGACGGCGTTACTGTGTGTACGGAAGGCTTTTTCTCACATCGAAGGTGTGAGCGTCTTTTACGGCGTACTTTTTTCCATCTAATAGACTAGGGATACTATCGTGTAGATCGTTATTTGATGCGTGTAATTTTGGCACCGACTCAGTGACTTTATATATTTTTTGTAGATCACGAACGAACACTTTTCCTGAAGGTATTGCGCCCGATTTATTTCTATACATGCTGCTTAAGATGTTCTCTAGAATACTTATGGTTTGCAGTAATTTACACCGATATATATTCTTCCATAGAAATCGTTTACATATTGAGGTTGATGTATGCACGAGACGAGCAGCATTATTGAGGTACTGATTATCCTGCAATAATCTAAACGAGATGCATCAATATGATATATTAATCATCGTACAAATTGCCACTCATGTAGATATTATAGTAGAATTACCGAGAATGTACGTCCATCCTCATCGGCGCTATAGAAACACAGGTCAGTTTAGACTTAAAACATGAAACGCCTTTGTATGGATTACGATGGCTCCAGAATATCATCAAACAGGAAACAGATTGCTTTTAGGTTTAAGCAGTACAATTAGAATATGGTTCAATGCAAATACATAAAACCACATATGATGGAAAATCAGAATCAATAACACTTGACAGCTTAATGATGTTTTTTGACGTTTATTGTTGAACATAGATGTACATAGAAAACACGGTGGTGTATTCAAAATTTGAGTGGTGGCACAAAACAGAAACTTGAAGTACAATTTGTTGATGTAAATCATATAAATGACACAATGTTTTTCGTGATTTTTTACAGTGCCCCTGAAGAAGAGACAACGGTCCCGAAATGCATCGGGCCAAACACAACAGCAATCGTCGTGCATGATATATAGATTTATATAAACTGCAATGAACATGATAATGATTGTGTCAATGTAAAATAGAAAAGGTTGTTATGAGAGAATACCAATAGAAAAACAAAAAACTTAAACGCGAGATATCAAAGAAACACAAAAATAATTCAGAAGCCATAAATAAAAAAGATACAAACCTTAAGCAAATTGAAGAGTTTTAGTATTTTTATGTTCAAAGATGAATAGCAGTAAATAATTCAGCAGCTGTGCATTTGGTTAGGTTGTGATACTTAATCACTAACCACCAGTCAGAGATTCTACAGAACCTAGGGACAGGCAGCCCTATGACACCAAACGGCACGCTAAAGTAAGAATAAATGAAGATAACTTCTTTAAAATATTAGATTAATAAAAGAGAAAAAGGTGTGCCAGAGGCCTGACCTCTTCCAAGTTTCATTAAGTAATGAGTTATACACCATAGTGGCCCAGTGGTTGTTATAGATGATTTCTATTGTTTCTATGTAATGATGAGGGCTCTGACTCCATCTAGTGGGTATCAGGAATTCTCTTCTATTTCTACTTCTTGAGAAGGTAGGTCTTCTACTTCAATAGAGAGCTATCAAACGTGGTTGGGTATTAACCTTGGGGAAGGTTAATGGTGGAAGTGGGCCTTTGTCTGATGTGATCAAGGACCCCATCATGCAGTGCGCAGATCATTGTCCAGCTTTCTCTGATAGCTCTCCATCAGGTGATTAGTCGCAGTTGGAAGGAAAGATATTTCTTCTTGTAGTCAGTTGCTCATTGATTCAGATTGGGTATTAAATATGTCTTTCAGCAGTGCTTGTTGTGGCTTGAGCCATTAGAGGAAGTGGTTGGTGCCAGTAGAAGAAGTGGGTGTGGCCTCCTAAATAAAATGGAGCACCTGCACTTAATATTTTACAAATTAAGCACTGCTTTGAACTAAGTTATATTATGCAATTTGGTTTACTAATTTTATTGGACTAAGGACAATTATGGATATTCTGCCTCCTCCAATTACAGATACTTGCCCAGCCGCACACCAGGTATTTGGCAGTCATCTACAAGGTCCCAAACAGCTACCAGCTAAGTAATTTTGAGAATGGGAAGGTGGGCACAGTACAAGAAAGTGTACAGGAAAGATTGGGAGTCTGACCCTGAACTAAAAAAGTGGGATGCTGCTATAAAACAGATGAATCCAAGGCAAGCTGTAAATACTGTCATATACAGCAACGTTCCCCTACCATGATTTAAAGCTGCAGGCATCCGCAGTAAAACATTGTGGGCGCTTGAATACACCTATCCTAGTCATGGCATCTTTTACCCCACCAGTTCCTCAATGATAAAATTAACCGAAAATAAGAGAGCTTAGGATTGCAGTGCAAAGTGCATGTAGCACATCCATTAACAACATTGACAAACTAGGACAAATGTTAAGCGAAGAAGTTCCTCCATTCCGTATGCATTGGAAAATTGCCCAGCTTTGACAAATTGACTTTTAGCCCCCTATTTCAAAGGGGAGCTCCTTCAAGATTTAGGCAATTTACTTTACTCTTTGATTATTGATGAATCCACTGCCATTTCCGTAAAGTAACTTATCTGTAAAATACTTCAGTCAGAAAAGTAGCAGAATTGTGAGCAGAGACCTTGGAATGATAGAATTGCAAGCGGCATGTACACACGATTTAGTAGATGCACTTCTGGAATTCTTCACAGACCACATGCTTCCAAATGAGAATTTAGTAAGTGTAGGTACAGATGGTGCAGGTGTAATGTGTGGCAAAAACCACTCCACATACACTTTTTTGAGGAAAAAGCAGCCTACATTGCAGCTTGTACGTTGCATCTGCCACTAGCTTAACATCCTTGCTAAAAAAGGATGTATGTCGTTACAACGCATGCTTTTTCCACACATGCCTTTACAACGCAGGTTTTACAACGCAAGTCGTTACAATGACTTGCGTGGGGGGGCGCTGGATAGTGAATAGTTTAATTTACTATTCCAACTCCAGTCCCCGTGGATAGTAGGGAAGGTTTTGGATAGTAAAATAAACTATTCCCTATCCTACAGCGCCCTCCAGCGCAAGTCGTTGTAATTCCTGCGTTGTAAAGGTACTGCGTAGAAAAAGTTTCGTTGTAAAGGATGTTTACCCTAAAAAAGCAATGCAGAGTTTGCTCAGCAACGTGGAGGTCATGGTGCGAGAAACCTACAACTGGTTTGCACATTCTCCAAAGCGCCAGGCGGACTATAGAGATTTGCATCAAACCTTGGACGGAGGAATCACACTAAAGCATATTTGACATGCAAAAAATGGTAGCTTATTATATCGGAATGTCTGGAGCGTTTTGACAATGAGGCTTCTCTTCTCTCCTGGAGGTAGTTCAACAGAGCTAGAGTGTCTTTTGTCACAGTCTTTCACAGGCCTCAAGTGATGGAGATGTCACAAGGAGCTTATCAGCTTACTGCAAGACAATCTACCGCCTTCCAGGCATAGGTGGCCCAAGTCTCTCTTTACTGCCTGCGCATTGACATTGGAACTCACAGTGAACATAGTGGATTTGGTATCTCATTATGATGGCAAAGATTTTTCCACCCAGTGGATGGACTTTAATGCTAAAACCCACTGAGGAGAGAAAAATACTCTGCCTCTACAGGTATAAATAATAATATTGTACTGATGTCAGGCACAACAGGCTCTAAAGGGACCACAAGTTCACGGTAATCACTTTATGGGGACAGCATTTTTTCACCAGCCTCTCTCTTTTTTTTTAAATTTTTTTTTTTTTTTTATTTACTTTAAATATCACTTTGTTGTGAGGGCATTATATCCTTCAGTATCAAGTTTGCGCTCTAAAAAACTTTATAATAAATACATTTTCCAAAACCTCGCCGTTCCCTATATCTATAAACTTCTTGTTAGTTATGTGTACATCCATCCATTTCCTTTTCAAATGTAACAAACTGCAGTCTAACAGCATCATTCATCATCTCTCAACACATCCATACGTGCACTACAGAGGTTGTATACAACAGAGAATCCTTACTGAAGCTGTAAGCAGTACTTGCCCTGTTCTAACCTATCATTAGGTATTTGTGAATAAATTCCATTTATTAAAAAAAAATATATATATATACTGTTGCAAAATTATATTTATTTATATTAAAGTTGTGAAATGTATCCCTTTATCTCCCACATTAGTGGAAACACCTTCCACTTTAGTGGAACCATGATATTCTCCTTGGGCATGTCTGATATCTTCATCCTGATACACTGTGCAACAATAAAACTGATACCATACTCTTATCTACTCTCTGGTATTTACGCTGCACCCCTTGATAATGTTATTCAGTGGAATAAACCCACCCTGTATATCTCCTGCAAAGTTATTATTTCTCAAAAAAACAGTTATATCCCCATCTGCTACTAAAACAATGCAATTTACCCTTTAGCTAATGGTACCTAAACATATCTTTGGTGTCCAATGTGGTTCCAGGAAGGCTAATGTGATATCCCTAATATTATTACCATGCATTGAGAATTAATTTGGACCCTAATTTCCCTAGGCACATTATATATTTAGACATCATTAGAGCCAAATGTACATGTACCTGTAGTGTTGTACCCTACAATGGTAGAATCAGTATTTTTAATTAATATAAAGGAATTTTAAGTTGTTTAAACTACTCTTCAACATTACAAGCAGTGCATTTTTTGCTTAACACTTATTTGCTGTAGGCCACAATAGAAACAAATCTACTGAAAATGTATATGTTCCCCCTTCAATCAAACACAGCCCTGTGCACACACACACACAGTGGCTAACCTCAGCAAAAAATGCTCAAAACTCCCTGCGTGGACAGACTTCACATTACTTGTACAGGACTGCAGACACTTCTGAAAATTATTTCTTTTAATAAAAGCACCTACAGCAGGAAAATCCCAAACTGCTAATTTTACAGGCATTCTAGTGGGTACAATTTCTTCAAAATCCAAACTATGCAACATCAGCTCTAATAAGCATGGTCAGCTTATTTACACAGACTAGCTAATAAAGCAATGTAGACTACGTATCCTCTCAATAAAACATCAGACAGGATGGGCAGTAACATAGCATATATATATTCATTTTATTAATGCTAACACTTTTTAAAACCGCATTACTGAATAGCCAATTAAATGTCTCATGGCTATTTCATAGACAGTTTAGGCAGGCTCAAAAGAAACTTTGCAGTCTCTCCCTGCACTGCCATCTCCTCTTTCAAACTTTTTAAGAGGTCAAAATGTCAAAGTCACCCCTTGCTCTTGAGCCCTTTAAGGCTTCTAAATGTGGACCTCAACCTTTTAACCCATAGCAGCTGTCTGTCCCAAGGCTTTCCCAATGTGTGTAATTTCTTTAAAGAACTTCTCCAGAAGCAAGACTGAGGGTCCGTGCCTCCCTGGTGATATTTTAAAAGGTACGATCACATTTAAAAGTATCTCTCGAGAAGCATGACTGAAAATCCTGTATGCTGACAAATGAAAGGTAGGGTACAGTTCTATTCCTTATCATTTATTCATTTTCTTAAATTGGCTCAAAGACTCAGCCTTCTGAATGCCATAGTGCGCCCAGAATCCTTGTGCATAAAAGTAAAAGATTGCATAAAGGCTTGCAATGTAGTTCTCATGTGTGTACGGCTACCCATTGCTTTACTTTGTAAGTGCCCTAATATTCAGTAATACTGTCATTGCTAGAAAAACTTAATATTCACCCTTTTAATTTGGTGTAAGCACAAAAGCTTTCACTGAAACATAGAAACTTTCTTTCACCCTTTAGAAATAAGCAATTATTTACTATGAGATCCACAAATATGGAAAAGCAGGATAGGAAGTCCTGACTTGTATTCTTTCTCTTTTATCCACAATAATCAATTTCTATTTTAAAACTTTTCAAGAGTGCTGCAACATTTTGCATCTATTTATATATATTTTGGTTGTTAGATAAATCAATATCCACACTTTTCATGTGGTGCAACAACATAGTTAAACCAGTTGGAGATACATTTTAATGTGCACATTCAAAATATGAATATATATTTTTATATACTTTGCACAGAATATTTTTCAACAGTGCTAAATATTCCGAACCAGTCTAAATCTATTAGCATTTTTAATTTTACAGCAGCACATCCTCTGAGCAGCCACCCTTAGCAGCCACCAATTAATGTGAATGCCTTTTAATATTTAATATCATGTAACTAAGGCCACATCAATGTCTTTTTCAAATATTTGTTATGTCCTAATTTTGTAGAAACACACAAATTCGTTTTTCTCCATGAGGCCTATTTTTTCCTATTTATTGCCTTTTTCCATGGCACAGCAGTGGCGCAGCAAAAGCACCCACACAATCTCCATAGTTATAATTCTACCTCCTACAGAGCAGGAGGTAGCCTACAAATATCTCCAAATACAACAGGATGTAGAGAAAGCACACAAAGAAACATTTCAATTAACTGCCATAGATATACAATACAACAATGGTATTGATATTGCTATCAAAAAAGAGGGATATTGTGGGAAAAAATATATCTATATGTTTGCATCAGCCAAATAAGTGAATCAATCCCATATTCTCCTCTGCACTATCTTGCTCCATGCTCCTAAACACCCCTCCCTTCACAAATCTATTAAAGCTTGACCCCAGGCCCTCCACTGCCCTTTCTGTCACGTCCTGGGCCAACAGCTGCTGACAAAATCTTCTTATTCTACTGAAGGTTATTCCAGTGAGGCTATGTATAATGCTCCTAGTAACATGAGGATGTATGCTAGTATTTCCCAAAATACTTACATTGGAAAATCAGTTTAACTAGTCTAAATACATTTATAAAAACTATATTAATAAGCATTGCCAAAGCCAGTAGGTCTGAAATTGGAGGTCTTTTTATTTATTCAATTATTTTCAATGCATGACTTTTTCTAAGCATGGTTTTTCTAAACCCATATCAGTGTTGGAGCTATTGGCATCTCACCATTCTAACAAGCATTGGCAAAAGCAAAAATCGTTTTTGGTCTCAAAAAGTACTCATTGCAACAGGAATTCTGTGCACTGTACAAAACTACTTTGTGGGTCTATATGCTCCTTGTGCAAGAGCAGAATACAGTCACTCACAGTGATGCCAGCTGAGAGAGAGAGTGACAGGCATACTTTTAATATACACAAAAGTAATGGCTAACGCCAGGCCTAATTAAAAGCCCACTTATTAACCAAAGTCTCAAAAAGTGCTTGCATGGTGTTTATCCTTGCATATATAGGCCAAGAAATAGTACCCCTAGAAAATATTTGTGAACTGCATTTTTCCATGAGCGACTCTGCATGTGTACATTTGCTCATGTGAAAATCTAAATGTTTCCAAGTTCGCTTTTCCTTCACCCACTTTTTCCTAACACTGGACGAACTTTTATGTCTGCCACTGTCAAGAGTACATTTCCAACCCCTCTCATTATGAGAATATTTTAGAAGAATTGGTGCAAACTCTTAAACACGCAAGTCACTATGTTTGCACAGACTCAAAAGGGCATTCCAACCCTACTTTGTACTTTCTTCACTGTCCATATTATTTTACTTCATATTCTTACCTTCATTTGAATTTTTCTCTCCGGAATGTTTTTTAAACAGCTTTCTAGTGCGCTTACCATTATTTTCATCTGAAATCCCGTCTTGTGATGTCTGCTTTGTACTTACAATGTGCGCTTACCCTGAAAGATAAATTCAAAATATCTCCTGCAAAGGAAAAGTGTTAGGCAATTTCTCTCTCTCAAGCACTAATGCACCTAATTTTTTATTTTTTTATTTTTTTTTATATAAATCATGAAACATAGATATTCAGTACTGAAAATCAATACCCTATTCAAATGCAGTCATTCATCCATGACATAACTACGCATATTTCAAAATTATTTCCCTGTGTTCCGGTGCAACCAGCAAATCAGTAGCTCCACTCACTATATTCTGGGAGTGTTTCTTTTTGTGGGTAAAATTAATACCCCCTCCTAGCAGAGCTCTCCTGAAATGGATTTTATAAAACTCCCAAAGAGTCTAGCCATTTGTCAATATTTATTGACATAAAGTAACTTAGTTACTTATCAGTCACCTGCTTCACTACTTCTTATATGTGTAGGTGCACATACATTATTCTCTAACCCAGGCTCTCCTGCAGTGTATCATACCAATTAGTTTATTGATACAGAGAATATTTTTAAAACATTCTCTACAGTCTCCTGTCTATTTTAAATGCCAGTCAATGTCCCTTTTATTAATACTATGAGTTAAATACATATTTGAAAGACTGAAAGGTCACTTGCAGCAAGGCAAGTTAGTTATTTAACTTACATCTCACTTATCAACTGGTGACATCACAGCCCTCCAATATATCCCACTTCTGACACCATTCTGATAGGGAAATACTGGCACCCTCCCAGGAGCATATCATGAATTAAACTCACCAGACATAGCAGGTTGCTCAGAAACAAAGTGAACTTTATTAAATGGTACCAAAAGCATGCATCATTGCTAATTAGCAAGGAAGAAGTCAGATCTGCCACCTTAGGGGCTCTCAGACCACTTCTTCCCAGAGTGACAAGTTTCTAGGTATTATATACTGTATGCAATGCCATGTCAGCGGAACTTAGAATAAGGCACCAAGCCAAATATGGCTGACATGGATGTGCAATGTCTGTACCATGCAAAACAGCCAGATATGGGCAGACCAGAAAGGCAGACTCTGCACTGTGTAACATTTGCATATCATGTAGTCAAGACAAGCAAGGTGACCTGTAAGGGTGTACAGAATAGCTTGTTGAAGCTTGTCCAGTCAAGGTCAGATAGGAAGCCATTTTGAGCTCCAGGCCTCATGTTAATGTGATCTTATATACTCATGAACTCTTTGGAAGCACATGCAAATGAATTTATATGGATATTCATATATATTTTGTAACAGCCATGCCCAGAAGAACTCTTTGGCACCACTAAACTTCCCACAGCCTGAACAAGGATCCACCCTACTATTGCCTGGCAAAGGGTGTGGTGATTCTTCTGTGTGCCTGCAGGATGCACTTGCCCTTTATTAGTTATTAGCTCACAGGAACATCAAGCAGCAAGTTGTGCACCCCATGCTGTGGACTGCCCTCTTCTGGTGAGTACCAAAAGAAAAGGGATGTTCAACATTTACCCTTGAATTGCTCTTGGAGTAATTAAACCAGTGTGAGCAAGCGTGAAGCGTTGGCCTATATTCCAATTACTCTGAGGGGCCTGTTGTGAGTATGCAAAATAAACTTAATGCTGAAGAGGAACTTACGCTTGAAGAACCCTTCCGCAATTGTAGTCCCCAACATCAGACCCAGAATTCTTTTGCCACCTTGCTCCACATCGTGAGAAATCAAGTGAGTGACAATTGTCTGGACAGACCAACTTTGCTTTTAGTGAACAGAATATAGGTAGTCTGATTAATGTGGGCGCTAAACATATAATCCCTGAAATCGAAGTATATTTTTGAATGTTGCGGTCATGCTACACATAAGTTAAT